>NW_026292826.1:148199-315000 GCF_016801865.2 Culex pipiens pallens
TCAACAGTTTGATAAGGTTCCATTAATACTGAAATAGAAAACAGCCCACAAAGAGCAATCAAAAGTTTCTAGCAATATCTGCCTACAATCAGCTGATTGATTGTTGTTTTCCAGAACCTTCCCGCTGAGATGGTCAACCTTGCCATACGTCCGGTTCCGGAGCCGCTCTGCAAGAAGGCTCGTGCTGAACTCAACGAACAACCCGAACGCATTCAGGAAGACATCGCACTTCTGCGACAATGGATTGCGAAGAGTCCCCACCTGCGATCGCGCATCGACGATCAGTTTTTGGTGGCGTTCTTGAGGGGTTGCAAGTACAGTCTGGAGCGGGCCAAGGAAAAGTTGGATATGTTTTACACGGTGAGGACCATGTCCCCGGAGCTGATTCGGACGCGTGACCCGCTGGATCCTAAAACTCGGGAAATTATTAGGATGGGGGTCGGTGTTCCGTTGCCCTTGACGGATGGTCCTGATGCGCCGCGAGTTCTATTGATCCGTCCGGCAGCTTACGATCCACCGAGGACCACCATTGAGGAGGTTATTCGAGTTAGCACCATGGCGAACGACATTATGATGCTCGAAGATGACAACTTTGTGATAGCCGGACAGGTTGGTATCCTGGATCTGTCAAACGTTACCATGAACCACTTTCTCCAGTTTACACCTTCGTTCGTGAAGAAGATGACCATGATGAGCCAGGAGGCTTCTCCGTTGAGACAGAAAGGCTTTCACTACATCAACACTCCCAGCGGCTTTGAGGTGGTGTTCAACATGTTCAAAAACTTTATGAGCGAAAAGAACAAGTCCAGGGTGAGTAACTCATGATGCCTGAACCTTTCCAAGGGGCTACAACTTTTGAACTTTCCCAGCTCTACGTCCACGGCCACGACCTGGAGTCCCTGTACAAACACGTACCTCGACGGCTTCTTCCGATGGAGTACGGTGGCGAAGCCGGTCCGATACAGAACATTATCGACAAGTGGGAGCAGAAGATCATCGCCTACAGGGACTACTTTCTCGAGGAGGACCAGTACGGTACGGACGAGAAGAAGCGACCGGGCCGACCCAAGAACGCTCAGACGCTGTTTGGCGTTGAGGGATCTTTTCGGAAACTCGAAGTGGACTGAACCCTGTTATCGTGACAGCACGTGTGACTTTATTCGCTATACTCTTAAGCTTAACTAAATAAACAACGTCGAAGGTGGTTTAACTTCTCTGTTCTGACATTGATCACCCAAAACTAGATTACAACCGTAGAATGACGTCACTTTGACGGAGTTGGACTTGGTCTGCGCATCTTCGGTGGTAGGTTTCAGCTGGGACGTTTTGGTTTCGCGTGATTCTTCCGTTGGGGAGTTGAGATTGTTTGGTTTTGCTGGAATTACCCAGCCCGACAGGTCACCGAGCTTTTCACTGCCGCAGGGACCACGAGGTTGAAGCTGGCCGATGGTCATGATCACTGGTTCGCGTTTCGGTTCGAGCTGAAATTTGAGAAGGAAAGAAATGAATAATTTTCACAATTTTCTTAAGGTTGAATTGATTGTCACGGTGTATTTTTCAGGGAACATCAAGATAAAAAAATTTGGCCTTTTCCCGACATTTTGCGAGGTTTACCGAAATATTTCCTCTGGGGGTCAAGAGCAACTTTTTTTTTTAATTTTATAGTAAATTTCTTCATCAAATTTCTCATGAATATGCCATGAAACACTCTACCTTAAATATTTGCCTAATATTAGACCTCAAATAAAAAAGTTCCGATTCAAATTAACCATTTTTTTATTCCCCAAAATGAAACTGGAAGATACCAGACGACCGAATAAAAATCTTTTCTTTGTTCAATTTATCATGAAAACAGAGCAACATATTGCCCGGATACAAATTTGAGCATTAGACAATGCAAAACATAGATTAGGCTGGTACAAATTGTATTCCACATTATTTTTAGGTAACTTCTTTAAAACACTTTTAAGCTTTTTGGCTGAAAAAGTACATAGACATTGAGCGGTATATCCCGGTACAATAAGTTGATATACGAGACTTGAAACAAAAATTCCCACAATAAATCATGGAGATCAATACATACCTTCTTCAACGTTTTGCTGTGCCAGAAGCATTTCCAGATCCTCGTCTTATTGTAAGCCTTCCGGAAGTTATCATTCGTCAAACCATAAATCAATGGATTCACTGCAGCGTTCAAAAATATCAGATAGTGCGACACATACCACAGAATCACGAAATCCTTCCCAATCTGGCTGGTATTTTCATTCACGAATCGATTGTATCGAATAAAAACCAACGTTGTAAATGGCACCCTCAGTAGAATAAACACAACCAGCACTATGAACAAAGATCGAGCGACCTTCTTCCGGTAGGACACCGCAATGGGATGTTCCCGTTGCTTCACTCTTCGCTCGTAACGATCCAGCTTGAGGAATATCATGCTGTAGCAGAAGATCATCACCGAAAGGGGAAACCAAACCAGTGCACCGATCAGCACGTGCCAGTACGGTGGAAGAAAGCTGGTATTCTCCGCACAAAACGTCTCCAGGTAGTTCTTCCACGGACGTTCCTTGTAGTTTCGGTAGATAGTCAACGGAAGGGCTAGCAGAACCCCGATGATCCATGTGCACGCTATCAACGCCCAAACACCTCGAAAGGTTAGCTTGGACTTCTTCGGAAATACGATGGCGGTCAGGCGATCGTAGCTGATCGCACATAGACACAGGACCGAAGTGATCAGTAGAGATCCTGTGAACAAGGACTTAATAAGCGTTGGTTCATCACCATTTATCCATTACAAACCTTCCAAAAACCCCTCCATCTTGCAACCTATCGCTCCCATCACGTAATTCTGGTAGAAATCATGCACCATGAACATCATCGGGCAAACGATCAGCGTGGCCAGATCAACCACGGCCAAGTTGGCAATCAGCACGTTCGTGGGCGTCTTCAGGGCGCGGATCGTCCCGACTATGCACAGCAGGGCGATGTTTCCGAATATCCCAAACGATATCACCGGCAGGAAGGCGATAGTTTTCACCAGCATTTCCCAGGGCGGGAGCGTCACCCAAATCTCCCGCGGGTAGTCGTAGATGCTGACGTTCATCTAGAAGGGTTGGAACATTTTTGGATTTTGAAGCAATTTGAGGACTAGTTTTGCTCGTGGCATTACCGATGTCTGGTTTTCATCGCTCTCATATTGAATTATTCTTTCCGCTGCCGCGAATGATGAGTTCATGCTCACCAGAAATTCACAATTGTTTATGTCTTTATTATAACAAATTTATTGCATGGAATTACTTAAATTACAGACATGTTTGAATTCTTAAATGTCTTCAAATAGATTTTACATAAACTTGGGCTTCAATATAAAAATACTGAAAAGCCAAGCAGATAATATTTGAAGTTAATGTCCCCAAAACTCTTCTGAATAGGACAGAAATTTATAAATTTTATGAATGAATTTGAAAAAAAATAACTTCAGTTTCCACTTCACTACCTAAACTGTTAAGCTAACGAATCCACAGAATGCTCTCCAAATAACCGTCACGACTAGACTGAAGGTAATTTCCACTGCTTTCGCTCAAACTATAATTTAACTAATCGATAGTTATGAAGTGCACATGAGATAACAAATTGATCCTTATTTACCTTCGCCTTCTCCGAGTTTAAAGCACCTGTCGTATATCATAACATTCAGCACAAATTTATCACATCAAAATCCTGCTGAACCAAACAATATCCAACCAGCTCTCACCTTAGACCTTGATGAACTGTCCAATCTCCTACGCTCATGGTAACTGAATCGGTTGCATTGTATCAATTCCAGGTGAAAAAAAACGGAAGCACCCACGAATTGGCGTAACCAACGAGGATGATTTATCCAACACTCTTCAGATAGGTACTCGATATAATTTCGCTTTGTGCGATAAGAGCAAACGATTTATGTGACCCCTCCGGGCATGACCTAACAACCCCAGAGCTAAGTGAATGATACGAAAGCATACGAATTCAGGCGTGGGTGGATGGATGTCGATGTTCAACGATTAATTGTTGCCAATAAAAGCGGGAATCATGCATTATCACTTTATTGTTCTAGATATACAAAGGAAGAAATTTACACGGTTATCAAAGTCGCAGCTGTGCTGCTACACATAAAGATAAATGTTAATTTTGTGCTGTCTCGTTAGAAGACTTTGTACCATTTCCATCCGGAGATTTACTGTCACCCTTTGTAACACTACGATTTCGATCTTTGATGCGAATAGTGGAATTCAGCCAATTAGGCACATATCTGTGGGAACGACTAAAAATTAACGATTGTGATCGAATTGATATTAGAGCATTTCCTACCTTGATTTACCTTGGACTCGGTTCAAAAACTTTTCCTCATTATTTTGATCGTCAACGCAAGGCTCTCGAGGCCAGAGCATTTTTCGCGAAAATGTCAATATTCGCCCTTTGGGTGGCTTGTCGGGGTTCTGAAAGATAAAAACATACCGTTTTTTATTAAAACCATTTTTCAAATTTCAGATACCTATTTATAAAGTGATCGTATTTTCAAAAGAAATTTAAAAAATGGGTGTAAATCTTCTGTTCTTTTTTTATTAAATCTTGCATTATGGGTAATTCTGCGACAACTCACAATTTGCTACACAATTAAAAAAAATGACGAAACAAAGAGAAACGCAAAAAGAAACTTTTCAAACATTTCTTCCGTAAAATCACGAAAACCCGTGATGTTTTTAAGCAAACCCCTATTGTTTATGGGCAGCAAATGACCGAAAGTTTAAAGCTGCCGGAAATAAACTAATAACCACCACCTCCACCCTTTTGTTTATATATCAAAATTTTTGTAATTGTCTGTTCTACAACTTTGTAGTATATTATTACACTCTAAAAAATAACCCTGCAGGTTAGAAAAAAACACGAAATTTTAAAATATTTTTTTTGTTCTAAATGAAATCGTGACACTTTTGGTTTAACGTAGATTCGAAAAGTACATTAAATTTCCCTTAAAATGATATGTTCCATTTTTTACAGTTGAGTTTATTGTCCAATTTTACATAAAAGTCCCTTTTTAAAAAAAAAATCTATCTCATCACCATTTCAGGCTGTAAATTATTGAAAAACACCTCTTTTTTCGCATGTTCAAAAATGAAAGGGGTCGTACCGCCCCTCCATAACGAGATATCAAAAAACGGACCTCGGATTCATGATCAGGGAAAAAACTTACCGCTTAGGACAAATTTTCACGCAAATCAAAGAGGGGTCGGGGCAACTTTTCCGATTTCGTGTGAGTAGGTAGAAAATAACCCACATATCTTTTGCACTTTAAAAACTATAATAATGCACGTTTTGAATAATTTCTAAATGTTCAATGGACAAAAAACAAGCCTGTTTTTTTTCAATTGTATCACAAGATGCTTGAATGTTAATATGTTTCTGACAAAAAATTGTAATAATTCATTCAGGAAGTTTTAAGTAATTATTTATTCCGGAATAAAAATAATATTGTCGTTTTTTGAAGTTTTTTTTTTTTTCATTTGAAACTATTTTTTATACTTTGTTTTATTTTTATTATTGAAAAAAAAAATAAAAAATATAAAAATTTAAATAGCTTCATCATTTGAATGCAAAAAAAAGTTTCAAAATGCATTTACACTAGTTCAGTTGTTTAGCAATCATTGGTTTTAAAAAATATAAGGTTTGACGAAAACAAAAATTTTGTCGAAAAAAAACTTTTTGTGATACTTAACACCGATAATTTTCAAAAATTCAAAAAAAATAGCCCGAGCATGATTAAAATGATTCTAAACGCAAGGGAATGCATTAAACATTGATTTCAACTGATTACACTTGAAATTTCATTGAAAATTGGAAGTTTTTCGAAAAAAAATATTTGTTTTGCTTCTCAATTTTTAGAACCAACTTTGAAGAAGGGGGGGAGGGGGGGTGACAAATACTTTAAATAAAATTTGTACCAGCCTAAGCGGTTTTTAGCTAAATTGTAAAAAAGTGGTTTTTATTTAGCAATTCTACGCGAAAACAACAACTTTGGAATACGGCAAAAAAAATCAACTTGTTTCATTAAAGCTGCGATAACATTAAAATTTAAGCGATGGCCTATATTTTGAGCACTGAAATTTGTAATTGAAAGACGCAACTAGTGGTATCCAAAGGTTTAAGTCACCACTTAGATTTAAAAGTTATTTCAGTTAAATTTTTAAAAGTACATTTTTTCTGTTTTCGTCATTTTTCAGTTTTAGCGAGCGGGACGCTGAAAATCTCAGAATTCTGTCAATTATCTCCTGCCATTTCTGAGTAGGGGAAATTCTCGTATGTTTGGCTGTTTAAGCACTCGCTCCCAATGCACAGTGGTTCAGATCGCAAAATTAAGTGGAAAATGGATTTTCCGTAAAATGATGAAGTTTTTTAGCTTTGGTGTCTTCAGAAGAGTTGTTGCATATAGAAAGGGGCAACTTTTGGTTTGGTTGTAAATTAGGGTGGTTCACTATTAGGGTGATTTTAAAAGTCTAACTTTACAGGAATATTTTTGGGATTTTTTTCGTCTTGTACACGGAGAAAAAAGAGTTCCCAAAATCATGAACAAGTGTTCATGAAAATGGGAACCTCGAACAAAGTGTTCAAATCCCATGGTACGATTTTGAAAAACGTACCATGAAATTTGAACACTTTGTTCGTGGTTCCCATTTTCATGAACGCTTGTTCACGATTTTGGGAACTCTTTTTTCTCCGTGTAGAAAGTTGTTGGGCTTGCCAATCCAAGCAACTTTGTCGAAGACACTAAAATGTTATCTCGTAATCTACGCCTTCTACGACCAAATTTATAGAAAGCATCTGAGCAAACCTTCAAAAATCAGTTTTTTGAACGTGGAAATTCAGGGTTAAGTTTTAGAGAAAAGTGGTATTCGATTTTTGGTCATATTTTGGGTTTAAATGATAATTTTACATGGAAACCAAAATATGACCAAACATCGATTTTTCGACACTTTGGGTCAATTCTAAGGGCAGATTCAGATCCAGCGGGCAAAATTACATGGAAAAACATATATTTGGACAATTTTCAAAATTCTATAGGGTGGTCCCATAAGATTTTCCCTTGAAAATTAGGCTTTTTCAAATGAAGATATCTCGAGTTTAAAGCAAAACACCCCTGAGATTTTTTCAGCGTTTGTAGTGCTGGATCTCCTCTTTCAAATGCAACCTGGTGTTTACAAATTTGGCTTGCGCCTTTTTGAGATATTTAAGTTTTAAATTTGCATCTTTTTTTACCTTAAAATTGCTGTAACTTTTGACCCTTAAGTCCAAATCGACCTGTCAAAAAATAAAAATGTTTGTTTTTTAGAGCTCACTCTCTCTAAAACTTAAACCTGAATTTCCACGTTCAAAAAACAGTTGTACCACATCAGCATTTGACAACATCTCACCCAACGAATACCTATCAAGAAGTGAACATTGCACAAGAGGCGAATCCAACGACCGATCAACTAATTTCCATCGAGCTTAGAATTCCTGATCGTGACATGGCTAAGCAAATTATGGTTAGAACCATTCTGTTGTTAGAAAGCACAGCCAAAAATACAAACTCTGAAGATGAGCGTAGACAGACACTACAGTGCATTGCTGCAATTAAACGAGATAATCCTTTTTTGAAATACTAAAATAAATTCGGCTCGTTCATTGATGAGACTTTGGATGTAACTTTTCTGTGTTTTTATTTTTAATTTTTTGACTTCCGTGAGTGACATGATGACTCTGATAATAGCACTTACCTGTTTTTCTTCAAACCGACAAATCATGCTGAGAATTCTGGAACTCTTGAACGCCTTCCGGAAGGTTCGATTCGTCATCCCATAAATAACCGGATTCACTGCCGAGTACAGAAAGATGAAGGCAACCTTGGCAAACCACCACACCATAACGAAGCCTTCACTGACCTGTTTGAACAAAAAAAACCGTGGTTAATCAATGGAGACGCTTGGTGATTAAAATAGGCGATCACCTCAAAAGTATTTCCATCGTTAACGTCCTTGTAGTACACCATAATCATAATCGTAAAGGGAATCCTCACCACAACGAAGGACATCAGCACTACAAAAAGCGTTTTGGCCACTCGACTCTTGTACCTCACAACCATCGGATGCTCCCGATTCAACGCACTCCTCTCATAGTGGTCCAGCTTGCACAGAATGGCACTGTAAGTCACCAGCATCACCCCCAACGGCAACCAAACCAGCAACACCACGATCAAATCCCAATAAAGTGGCATAACTTGACGATCTTCAGCGCAAAACGTTTCGTGAAAGTTGCTCCAGTTGCGTTCGCGATAATTCCTGTAGATCGCAAACGGAAGGGCCGCAGCGAATCCCACCAACCAGCAGAGACCAGTTGCCACCGCTACACTGGTATTCTTGAGGCGAGCCTTGGACGGCAGTACGATCGCCGCCAACCGGTCGTAGCTGACGACGCACAGTGCCAAAACGGACGTGATTAGCAGGCCACCTGGAAGAAACCCAAAGTTCGTTTCAAATCTCGATTAGATCAACCACTTGACCACAATTTACCCTCGATGAACCCCTCCAACTTGCAACCCACCGAGCCGAGTACGTAACTCTGGTGGATATCGTGCAGCAAGAACATCGGCGGACACAGCAACAGCGTTACGAGATCGATCAGCGCCAGGTTGGCGATCAACAGATGGGTTGCGGTACGCAGCGATCGATTCGAGAAGATGATCTCCAGCAGGACAACATTTCCAAGAATCCCAAACAGCACGATCGGGATCAGAATGGTCAACTTAATGATGATGTCTTTGTCCGGAATCTGCTCCCAGATTTCGGCAGGGTACGCGTACAAGGAAGTGTTTATCTGAAAAAAAAAAAGAATTTTGAAAAACAACTTGGCAATGTGCCAAGGCAAAGTTAAGTGGAGAACGGCTAGAAGCACCTTACCGCCACTGGCATGGCCCATAAAAATCGCGGGGCCGGTATTCGGACTAGTGCTGCATCGGCCGACTGCAAGCTGAAGCCGGTTTTCATCGTGACGCACGCTTGGAGGGAGAAAACAGAAGAAAATGAGTGGCTTTCGAAAAATAAAAAAAAAACATCGTGTGAGAAACGTTTTTGATACGAAATCAAATCTATGATGCCATAGATTAAACTTTCAATTCAAACAGCAAGCCAGACAAGTGCATTGCCGCTCATCTTGAATGATGCAATCATTTTCATTTGGAGGAGACGCTTGGTGAATATTGGAAAACAGTCTATCGTTAAGACTGTAGTATACTGTCTGATTAGAGAAATTGAAGAACTATTTTTGTAGTTCTTTGTCCTATATATTCCTGGCGATGGCATTATTTCCTTTGTCATTAGAGAAAAAACAGATTTAATACCGTCATCTGGAGCGAATTGGAGCTACAAATTTGATAGGGACATGAGTGTTAGATGAATTGATAGATTATTAGATTAGATAATAAATGAACACATTTTATCAGAGTGGCCACCTTTGGAAAAAACTGCAAAAGCTGGTAGAAAGTTGGGAATTGGATTCCATCGACACCATTGTTGCAAAAATTACTGTATACCGCTATCGGGGGTAAATCGAGACAGCTGTTTTAGCCAGGTTCTTGCACTATATTTTGATTGATTTCGGTTGAAACAGATTCAGGTCAACTAATTTTGTGCATCGATTTTCCTATTTTGAAGCTTTAGCTTTAAAAACTGTTGTCCCTATTCAGACTGTAGTATCGATTCACTCCAGTTGACGGCACTTAAAAAATAAAAACAAATTGTTTTCTCTACAGTCAGCGGTTGTCAACCTCTTTTCGTTTTACCCAAACTGCTGGTACCCCTTGGTATACATGATTTTTTTTCGTATAATAAGGTTTTTTTACATTCTTAATTTCAGAATATTTATCAGCAGAAATTTAAAATTTGAATAGTTCTAAATAGTATGAATGCGTTTAATGTTTCATTTGAATATCCAAAATTAAATCATTGTTTTAAGTTTACAAGATAAAATTTTGGTGAAAAATGTCATTTATTAATTAATGCTGCAAATTGCATAGACTTTGTGATTTTTACAAACTTTACACACAAGTGTCCCAAATTCTTTCATAACCATTTTTGATTTCAGAATTAAATTTGGCATTTATAAGTACTTGTGATATTTTGATAAAAAGCATCGTTTTCAAGTTACACATATAACTTGTAAATGAAGTTTTTTAATAAAGAAAAAGTACAACCTTTTTCACCCTGACAAAATTGAATAGTAGAGAATTTGTTCTACTTTTTCTTTTTTGAGCGTGATCCATTCTTTCATTGCTGAAGTATACACTCAGAAAAAAGTACTGGCAAAATCCATAAGAACGTCTTATGACCTTTCGACATCAGGATTTTATTCGGATGTCATAAGATTTTCTTGTGGCAGTGCGTGGCCGAATGGTTACGCTGTCCGCATTGTAAGCGGATGATTCTGGGTTCGATTCCCATCTGCTGCAAGCTTCCATCGGATGAAGAAGTAAAATGTCGGTCCCGGCCTTGGTTGTTAGGCCGTTAAGTCATTCCAGGTGTAAGAGTTGTCTCCATGCCATAAGTACAAACAACACACCAAACCAAGCCTACTCCGGTGGAATCGCTGGCGGCGGTTGGACTCGCAATCCAAAGGTCGTCAGTTCAAACACTGGGGTGGAAGGTTCTTTGGAGTAAAAATAGGTTTGGGTGCTCTCCACACAAAATCAAAATAACCCTTAAAAGGGTACTTTCTATCCTTTTTTCAACTTTACCCGTCGTCACCCTTTTGAAAGGGTACGAGGGCGAAACCCTGCAAAAGGGTACTGGCGCAGTACCCTTTAAAAGGATACTGACCATATATATAGAGCGGGGCGCTCACTAGCGACATCTATGGGTCATAATTAATAATTTGATACAGTGGCGTCATCTATTGGTTTTTCTTTTATTATCAGTATAAAATCAGAAGTTTCATTTCTAAAAATAATTTCATTACAATTTTTATCTAATATTTATTATATTCTACACGATTTTTACTAAACTATGCTCCATGCTATCCAGAATGATTTGCCGTCTTGTGATTCTGCTCCGAGCTGCACTTGGGACAGGTTCGCTTGTCTGATCCGGTTTGTCGTGTTTGCGGGAAAGAAAATAAACAGAAAATTAAAGTTTTTGAAAATTTTCATAATGTAAAACTTACATAGCAGCGGTGCTTGCTAACTTCATTTGTCCTTTCCCGGTACCATGTCCAGCGCTGGCTGAACCTTCTAGGTGCCGATTGTTCGTCCGGAGATGATGGACGAAGAAACCTTCGGAAGTAGCCGGTCCAGCGGGATGGAAGCAATCGGTGGCACAAACACCGACGTGATGCTGCCAGCGTTTTGTTCGTCATTCTGCCACGGCCAAGAAACGGACGAGGTAGAACAGAATTCTGGCGGACTCAATCCGGAACAGTTCCGGCAAACTGAAAAAGTTGACACGCGGACGCGATGACACGCACAAGATTTGACAAGTCCACGAAAAAGTTCCCGTTTTTAAATGCAGGGCGGTGCTGGCATCGTTTTCAGCCAAGGAAAGTACCCTTTTGAAAGGGTAAAGCCAGCGAGGTGAATTCAAAGGATAGTTTTAACCCTTTTAAAAGGATAAAATGTATCCTTTTGCAAAGGGTAAACCTCGAGTACCGTTTAAAAGGATACATATAACCCTTTCAACCGGTAACTTTATTTTTGAGTGTCCATTCAAGCCTTCGGACTCCTAGGTTCGAGCAGAAACTTGCAATAGAGACCACAAAAGACCCGGGGGTCGTTAATGTGGATGGTTTGATTTTTTTTTTGTCACAAGATAGCACACAAGCAACGATATCTCAGCAGTCCTATCAACTCACATGAACTTGAAATAAAAATTAACAATCGCCAAATAGTTGTTGTTTCAATTATGAGCAGTGTAACACTCCTAATTTTTGACAAAGAACTTTGTCCTAAGGTTTCTATACGTGGTGTCAATCCAAAATATTCGCGAAGCGAAAACGTTACGTGACGAATTCCCCTCTCGGCAAATTTCCCCTCTTTTTGGTGCACGCTGGTTGGATGAACGAACGTTTCCCAATCAGTCAATCGAGAGACGTGAGATTGATGTATCTAAAATCACCCCCACTCCACCTCATAATTTTTGGATCGTCGACGAACCAACAAAACTCGGCTCGGTCGGTCCCGAAAATTCATTCTATTGCTGGACGTCGACGAGAACACATCAGAAGCAGACGGCCTGGAGGTCCGGGAGCAGATGGCTTGGAGGCAAGGACCAGCTAAGACATGCCAGTCGCGGGAGTCGATCATTGGAACTGGCCACCACCTGGACTGGAGCGGCCGGAGGCCCCGCGGATGTTCCGATGGGGGGACATTTGCCAAACCGTTAGGAGTTAGGGCAATATGGGTATCAAACTTTATGGTTTTTGATACTGGACATGAAATTTGACATTTCGGCAGTAGTGGCCACAATCCGGAGTGGCCGGAGGCCCCGCGGATGTTCCGATGGGGGGACATTTGCCGGACCGTAAGAGTTGGGGCAATATGGGTATCAAACTTTATGGTTTTTGATACTGGACATGAAATTTGACATTTCGGCAGTGGTGGCCACAATCCGGAGTGGCCGGAGGCCCCGCGGATGTTCCGATGGGGGGACATTTGCCGGACCGTAAGAGTTGGGGCAATATGGGTATCAAACTTTATGGTTTTTGATACTGGACATGAAATTTGACATTTCGGCAGTAGTGGCCACAATTCGGAGTGGCCGGAGGCCCCGCGGATGTTCCGATGGGGGGACATTTGCCGGACCGTAAGAGTTGGGGCAATATGGGTATCAAACTTTATGGTTTTTGATACTGGACATGAAATTTGACATTTCGGCAGTAGTGGCCACAATCCGGAGTGGCCGGAGGCCCCACGGATGTTCCGATGGGGGGACATTTGCCGGACCGTAAGAGTTGGGGCAATATGGGTATCAAACTTTATGGTTTTTGCTACAGGACATGAAATTTGACATTTCGGCAGTAGTGGCCACCACCT
Source organism: Culex pipiens pallens (assembly GCF_016801865.2). Taxonomy (NCBI): domain Eukaryota; kingdom Metazoa; phylum Arthropoda; class Insecta; order Diptera; family Culicidae; genus Culex; species Culex pipiens. Next base: position 161,296 of record NW_026292826.1, read on the forward strand.
GGAGTGGCCGGAGGCCCTGCGGATGTTCCGATGGGGGGACATTTGCTGGACCGTAAGAGTTGGGGCAATATGGGTATCAAACTTTATGGTTTTTGATACTGGACATGAAATTTGACATTTCGGCAGTAGTGGCCACAATTCGGAGTGGCCGGAGGCCCCGCGGATGTTCCGATGGGGGGACATTTGTCGGACCGTAAGAGTTGGGGCAATATGGATATCAAACTTTATGGTTTTTGATACTGGACATGAAATTTGATATTTTGGCAGTAGTGGCTACAAATCGGAGTGGCCGGAGGCCTCGCGAATGTTCCGATGGGGGGACATTTGCCGAACCGTAAGAGTTGGGGCAATATGGGTATCATACTTTATGATTTTTGATACTGGACATAACAAGTTGCATTTGGCCATTATCTGAAATTAAGCAGTTAAAACGAGAGTTAAAATATATTGCTTATTAGGCAGGAAGTAATAAATAGATTACTGCGATGCACATTTTTTTGTGCCACTGCGAAAATCTGTTTCTGGAAATTTAGAATAACTATCTCGTTATCAGCAAGAGCCCTGTAAAGGGTAGTATTTAATGTCTGCTGTTCAAAATTCCTTTACTTCCACCGATTGCTTGCAACAGCCTTGCAATAACATTCCCGCATCTTGGTAACTTACGAGTGGTGAAGGAAAGTAAATTGATTTCACTTCGATTTCTATTTCAGCTCCACTTGCAATTTCCGTCCCCTTAGTTCGATAGGACGGTTATTATAAGGGGGGAATTTGGACCGGACATTCTAATCGAAAATTTCAACAATCATCTTGCAAAGTTCTTTGTCATACTGGTCATGTGTAACATAACCACCTGCACCTTTTTTTTAATCCAAGTTCATACAAGTAAACCACACGACGGAGAACCATGCGACTTCATCACCATTAGTCAGCCCATAGCAACTAAGAGGTACCAACTGCGCGATAACAGCTGCAGAATGGCATAAATTGCATCAAACTGTCAGCTCAATGATAACTTACAATAGCGCTCCTCACACCATCTCATCATAAGGATATATGGATAAAATAATTTCACTTTTCCCGCATCATCTCCCTTCCGAAGGAATAAACGGCTTGACTCAATTGCAACACTTGCACTACACTTGAATAATTACACTTGCTACCAAGCTCAATGCTAAAGAGCAGTTACTGCGTAGCATTGAGAGAGGTGTGATATGATAGAAAACAAACTAACTGTTCGATGAGCAATGATAATCGTATACAATTCAAATAAAATCGTTAATTTGGGTTTTCCTGGAAATTTCTTTAAGGTATCTCGATGGTTTTCCATGGTAGAATCATAAAGTTTTTTGTTCTATGTAATACAAGGTTCTATAAATCAGTATCATTTTCATCAAACAGGTTTAAGCTGAGATTACAAAAAAAAATTACCGTTGTAAATAACGCCTGGCTTCACTGATAAGATAACCGGGATAAATTTTTCCGATGTCAGTAACCGATTTGTTATAGTTTTCCCCACTTTCACTTCAGAAACACGCTTCCACTTTGCACAACGGTTTCACTCCAAGTGTGATTAGACTGCTGCTTTGTATATTTACTAAACTGCGCAGGTCAGAATGTCAACCGGTGGAATCCGATCCGATTACAAACGACACTCCTCGAGGTTTACTATTGAACAGCTGGAGCCAAACTGATGGAAAATCTTGCCACGTTCCGATCGGATCCCGTTTCCCAAACATACGTGTATGCGCGCGTAAAATTCGCTACATTTATTTATAGAAAGTTGCAGAATAATAAAATAACTTCCTCTTCTCTCACCGGACTCTGTTTATCTTTTCCCTGGCGCGGCTAGATTCCGCCAGGGCCAGTCGACTCCACCCCGCGACAGTGAGTCAACATCAGACATCGAATTTTGGCCACTTTCGATTTTCCCAAGTGCTGCCTGTTGATTGGCGTGGCGTGGGCCAGCCGACCGACAAAAGTGCGGTCGCGGGAATCTTTTTTTTGTTGTTTTTCTAGCGTGCGCGAGAAGTCCTGGAAAAGCGGGAAAAGCAACATCTGCTGGGTGAGGGTGGCGACTTGGTTATCGAATTTCAAATTGATGATCGATTTAGTGTCTTGTGGAAAGTTGTAGGTTATGATTTAGACTATCAGGGAAAAAATGGTTTTAAACTTGTTATTACAAAAAGTCGCATTTGTCAAATTTTACCACTTATTTTTTGAATTATTAATAAAAACATTTAGATACACAGCAGTTCAATGTGAACGCTAAAGAAAAAAAATCGAGTGCTTCAATTTGGCTTTAAATTGGACAGGGGATTTCCTGGCAAAAATAATTCGACCCATATTTTTTTTTATTGACCATTGCGGTTACCAACGCCAATTTTAGTCGATTTTCACAAAAAACACTTTAAAAAAAATACAAAAACAAATCATAGTTTTGCTCCATATTTGCTGATTGGGCGCAAATGAAAGTTGATAAGTTTGACTTAGGGGTTACATACAAGGAAATCGGCAAAAAAGTAATAGGTTGGTATGAGCACACACTTATCTTTTTTTAATCTGTATGAATACAGAAGAGAAAGGAAATTAAAATATAAATTTTCATCACAAATTTGAAGTAATTTGGTTGTATCGTTTTCGAGATATAGCTATTTGAAGATAGCAGTTTCAAAAAACGGGTGCCCCGATGTCTCAATACGGTTTTTCCCAAATAGGCTAAAAATTTTGGTGAAGACTCCTCAAACTGGTCCCGTGTGCATGACGAAGGCCGATTTTCAAAAAGTTTATTTTTGAAAAAGATAAAAATATTTTTTGTTTTTCATATAAATAATCGTCAGTTTTAGATTTTTGTATTTAAAAAAAGCAAAATTTAAAAATCGGGCTTCGTCCTGCACACGGGATATATCTTGAGAGTCTCCACCTCAAATTTCAGCCAATTTGGTCTACCCTGATATCGCGGCACCCGTAAATCAACTCGGTGTTTAGAAAAAAATGAACAGAAAGTTTGACAGTTCGCCTTACGCATGGCACAATTTTGAGCTTAAATCGTCTCTTACTCAGTTTAATCATGAAATATGTTTATGAACCTTTCAGGAGTGATTGAAATTTTTTTTTAAGGATTTGATAAAATTTCTTTATTTTGAAATTTTGCGATTTTCTACATGTATGAAACCCCCTAAAAGTTCGTAGTTTCAAAAATCTAACCTTGTATTGGAAAAGGTAGCATAAAAAATTTAAATGCGGTTGGACCAAAGAGCCTGCATCTGAAAATATTTTTAAGCGGATTCCTCGGACAATTTTACGTAATATACCAAAAAATGGTGAAGTTTCATTAACAGGATGCTGAGATATGATTGTTTGCAAATAAAATCTGGGGTTTTCGACGCGCCGCGCACCAAAACAGTAAAATGACAAAAATGGAAAAAAATCTACTTTTTTCACTAAAACTCAAAAAATCAAATTATTCGCTCTACAGCATTGCCTTGGCGTTCTCGGTTGCGAGATTCCTACTCAAAACTACAACCTACAACCTCTTTTTACACCTTAGCTTCCATCCACCCCGGGATTCGAACTGACGACCTTTGGATTGTGAGTCCAACTGCCTATCAGCAACTCCACCGAGACAGGACCCAGAGAGACGACTCCTACACCTGGACTGAGCTTACGACCTAACCTTTTTTTAGGTTGATCCGGGGCCAACATTTACTTCCCGTCCGACGGAAGGCGTGATCAGACAAATCTCGTCTCAAAATTTGCCACCGGGACCTTCAGGGATCAAACCCAGGCCGACTGGGCAACCACGCTTACCTCTACACCACGATCCCGGCCACTAAAACTGCGTTAATTAAAAAAAAATTAGCAGTACAAGTTTGGTTATCACCAAAAAATACAAGGATGAAGCTTACATTTATTTATCCATTTTCATTAATTATTCATAACAAAAAAACGATTTTGACAAACTATATTTCCTAAAAGTTTTGGTTTTTAATGTGTTTCAACTGACCAAAAGTGTAAGCTATTTAGCTATAACGCATGACGAATTGTTTTTGGCCTTTTAATTTTTATTTTGTTGAAAATCTAGATTATTATCAAAGTTTTGAAAAAAAAACTCTTGAATTTTAAAAACAGTGATTGATCTAAAATTTAATTTGCAATCGTAAAGTTAAGACTTGGAGATCATGTAACTGACCAGGGTTACTCCAAGCGGGTCTTACAGGCCTTGAACCTGCCGATGTACTCGGAGAAAATGCCCCACAGCTCAGCCGAACTGTAGAGCACCTCCCCGGCTTCCTCCTTCGTGGCTCCACCGTCTCGGGAGCCACTGCTTCCTTGGCTTTTTCCTGCTGGGCGAGGGCGATCCTTCGATTTTCCGTCCGGAACTGCACCCGGCAGCGGAGGGAACTCCGCCGGCGTGAACGCCGGAACTGCTGGACTCTGCTTCTCCGCCTTCCTTGCCGGCGGTTTCGGTTTCGACGCCTGCTGGCGCCTCTGGATAAAGTCCGCACGCTTGGGGCAGCTGCGGTCCGTGGCTTCGTGAGCTCCAGAGCAGTTGGCACACCGCTTCGGCTCGGCTTCTTGGACTTTGCACTCGTCCGTCTTGTGGGGACCCCCACAGTTGTTGCACCTCTCTTTCAGGTGACAGTTCCTGGTTCCATGTCCCAGCTGCAAGCAGTTCTTGCACTGGGTCACGTTCGGCCGCTTGTTCCGGTAGGCCTCCCACCGGATGATAGTGCTTGCCACAACATTCATTGCAGAGAGCTTCTTCAGATTGGTGTATCCCTTGGAGAAGACCACAATGACTTTTCCTTCCGCTTGATGATATGCACCTCCAGCGCGTCCAGCTTGAGATCCCTCTTCAGCAGATACTTGACCTCGTCCGGTTTCAGTTCATCAGGAAAACCACGAAGAACCACCCGATGATTTCGTTCGCTCCGCCGATCGTGGGTGTAGAATTCCACTTTCTTCTTCTTGAGTAGCTCTTGCAACTTGTCAAAATCTTTGACAGAGAAGCAGGTCACCTTGGTTCCAAATCGGGTTAGTTTGTAAATCGGTTTGAAACCTAATTTACAACTCTCCACTATCGCCACGAGCTTGTAAAAATCCGTGGTGTTCTTCACCACCAAAGGTGGTTGCTTTTGTTTACCTGCCGACTGGCCGGGTGGTGGAACCGCCGGGGCGTCCCCTCCTCCTGCTGGGCTGGCATTGTTGTTGTTTTTGTTATCCGCTAGCGGGCTAAACTTGTTGTTGTTGAGCAGGGTCTTCTCAACTTTTTCTCCTTCGATGCCGATTCCAGTGACCTCGCTGGACTTCTTCCGCTTCCGATTCCCGCAGACGGGACGAAAATCTTCCTCCTCGGAGGATTCCTCCACCTCCATCTGTCAAAAAATTCCAAGCACGCGAGATGACAACACGAGCAAATTAAATGTGTACGACCCCTAAATTTCTCTAATATGATTAAGAATTCTTTAATCCAAGATAGCGGCAAATTTTTAATTTAATAAGCAATCAACCATTTAAATTTGACTGAAAAAAGGTCGCAGAACTTGAGTTTGATGTAGAAGTGAAAAAATAATTAAAATACGAAAAAAAAACTTCGGATAATCGAGTCTGGACTGTATATGGAGTTCCCGGTATAGGGCCGGTATGCTCTTCGAAAGAAAGGGGGTCAAGAAACAGCTTTACGAACGGCAGGACAAAAGAGAGGGAACGTTTTCTTGGGGCTTTTCTTCACCCTCCCTGGCTTGCTTTCGCTACCGCTGCTGCCCATTTGAAATTTTTCTTGATCGGTTTCTTCCGAAGTGCATACCTTACAATACCCCGAGACCATAAGGATTTTTTCCGGGAAGTTTGTACATCTTAAACATTTTTTTTATTTGACCTGAGTAACAAAGTACTATTTAAATGCATACATTTATTACAGATACTTTTTTTGCTACTTTTTATTCAAGATTAGTCAAAGCTGTTTTTGATCGATTTTAATATAACATTCTTATTTCCATAAAACTTGCCTATCAATTCTTTCAAAATGCAAAATCAATAAAACTTCGTTTTAAATATTATAGACAATTATTTAAATTATATCTGGAAAGTAGGAGATGCTTATCAGGGCGTTTTGGAAGCCATTTTTTTTATTTTAAATTGAGCTTTTAGATTAAATTTACAAGGGACCACCCACAAACCACGTGGACACTTTTTTTTAGATCTCTTTTGAAAGCAGGTTCCCAGTTTATTTTGTGTATTTATTTATAAAATGCTGAAAACAAAACAATATATATATATAAGATTTAAATAAACCAACACATTCAATACCGTTGTGTTAAATTTTTCTATCATTCACTTGTAACACCCTCCACGATTGAAGAATTGAGGATTTTTCGCACCGGACCGCCACCATGATAATTTCTTCGATGGCCAATTTCGTGGAAACATGATACCGGCATTTTAATTTAATGACTACGAGGAGTAGCTTCTTGAAAATTGAGATAGCGTTGGAGGGGAAAATGGGTTGCAGATGGTTGTTTTTGTGTGTAACCAACTAAAAACAACGACCAATTTATAGGGGTCGGATTTCCCGGCCATTTCGTCTGGCAGTTCCGGGTTGATTGTTGGTTGGAAAAAGGGGTTTTCTTTTTGCGTCTACCGATTTCAAAGACTTTGTTTTTTTTTTATTAGACTGTGATGCCTATTTAAAATGTGATGAACTTTATTGTTTTTCGAAACACGATGCTTCCTCACTTTCTTCATATATTATGCTTTCTACAACATAACTAAAAGTACCGTATTCGATATATGTATTTTTAATGTAGACTTTTTGACGCGCGCAATTTTGCGTATTGGTTAAACATTTACACTGTGATGTAAAACGAGCGCCGAGTGCGATTCCGAACCGAACGTAAAATTTACCTTAACACAACGGAAAAAATATTTATAAATCACATACCGCATCATCTCCGAAAAAACAGGTGAGTGCCTTAATACGAAAAGCCGGGAAGCCCGTCGTGGGTCCGAAGTAAATAAATCCCGAAACGTGCCTAACTTTAAGGACTTCCCGCGAGATACTTTTGAGTGTTGAATTTTAAACGTAATAAATTCACTAACTTAGGCCGAAAACTGAGAAATAAAAAAATACTGGAAATCATAAACAAATTAAAACTAACGCAAACGACAAAAATATTAGTCTTCTTTCACGTGATGTGCCTGCGTACAGGAATCGGCTCGGTGGTCAATTTAGGGATATTAGCAATAGCATCACGATTAGGACGCTACCTCGCCGGTGACGGTTTCCGGTGTCGTTTCACTAGGTGAAACCGGCTCGTCCTTAACTAGTGGCGGTTCCGAGGGGGTCGGACCGCCTTTGATTTCACTATCGGAAGCAACTTCCTCCAAAACTTTCGCTACTGCTGCTTCTGCCGGTTGAGAATCTGGCTCAGGTGAATTTACGCTATTTACATGCTGCTCTGGTTCGACAGGTTGGACAACCGGGTTGGTGCCGGTTTCGCTTGAGGAATCTGGTTTATGGCAAGTTGATTCAACGGCTTTGGGAGGGACGACTTGAACTTCTGGAACTGGAGCAGACAACGGTTCAGATTCAAACTCTTTGGGTGCGACCAAATCGTCTTCAAGAATTTCCAACGTAATCGGTTCCGATTTGACAACAATTCCGCTCAAATCTACAACCGAGTTCGTTGCTTTAGCGGCAGGCTCCTCCAGACCCTCAAAGAACTGTATCGGTTCCGATTTGATGTCAATTTCAGGCGCACCGTTCAGGTCAATTCCTTCCACCGACGTCGATTCCTCCTCCGCAGCAACCGGTTCAGCCTTAACTTCGGCGACCAACTGCGAGGCCACGACGGGGGCCGACGCCAGCAGCGCAAGTGTCTTTGCGATAGTCAGGTCGCAGATTTCGCTGATTTCATCGTTGATGTTAGATTCAACCGGCGGCGGTGGGCTCTGCTCCAGCCCCGGCTCAACCTTCACCGCAACGGGTGCCATTGAGCTGTAAATCGGTTCCGGGGTGTCGCAACCTGGCTTGGTGGCGGCACCACTACCGGCCAGCACCGAGAGTGTGCTTCGAATTGGAGCGGGGTCAGCGCTGGGCATGGAACCATCCGGAGCGGAATCTTCCGCCGGAATGTCCAGCGCCGCCTCCTCTTTGACCTCCTGCTCGAGCTTGTCGGCATTCTGGGGGAACTGTTTGTTGAAGCGCGCTCGGCGGTTCTGGAACCAGACTTGAACCTGAAAGAGGGGAAAATTGCGGGGTTTTAAAATAATGTTTTTTTTTCATATTGTAAATTTTGAATTTGAAAACCGTCAACAGGGGACATTGGGTCATACTCGTGGCCGTAGAGGACTATCGGTCTAATCAGTGTTTCGGACGTCGTCAGCATCGTGTGGCGTTGCACTCGATCTGATGTGAATCTGGATCTCTTTGCTAGTATCGTTGTTGGCGGTTACCAGCGATTTCAAGTACACGAAATCGCTTAACTCAACTAACTCATTACCATCCACAGCTAGAGGGATGAGTCATGTACTTCCTAAACGTCTACACGTCTCTCTTCTACCTTCAGAAGGGTGTAGGGATTTCCTTTACTGTTTTCTGTTTTCTTGCCACAATGTCGATGTCATCGGCAAAAGCAATCAGCTGGCAGGACTTGTTCATAATCTTGCCACTCGTTTCGATACCGCCCGTCGAATAATGTCCTCAAGGCCGATGTTGAACAGCGCAACCCTCGGCGTGATCCAAAGGGTTCCGCAAGTTCCCCTGAAACCCATCACACCATCCAAGGTAGCCTTGATCAGGCGAGTAAATTTTCCCGGGAATCCGTTCTCGTGCATGATCTGCCATAGCAACTCACGGTCGACTGTATCATAGGCTGCCTGCAAATCGAGTTATTTTGTCCGTGGAATTGCGCGCATGGGTGAAGTCCTCTTGGTAGAGCCCCACAAACTTCCTTGCATGGGGTGATAGCAGCCGGCAGAGAATCTTCGGGAGTTTTTAGGAGGCGTGCTGCCGTGATATTTGCCGCAGTCCAGCTTATCGTCCTTTTTGTAGTTGAGACACACGACACCATCTATGCACTCATCCGGAAGCTTCTCCTCCCAGATCTTTGAAATCATACTGTGGAGCGCCTTCGCTAGATTCTCTCCTTCATAATTGAAGAGCTCTCCGGGTACCCGATTTGTGCCAGAAGCTCTGTTGTTCTTCAGCTTCCTGATCTCCGTCTTCACCCTCTCCAAATCAGGTGCTGTGAACTTTTTATCTGCTGCGAGTGCTGTAAGGTTGACTCCTACGCCGTCTCCGTTCGCTCTATCACCATTGAGGTGCTCGTTCAAGTACTGCTTCTACCTGTCCAACACCTCGCTTTTGTCCACGATCAGGTTTCCCTCGTTGTCCCTGCACACGTAGAATTTCCGTATTTCGTTAGCTCGGAATAGCTGCTTCTTGAGCTTAAAACCGCTGCCTGCAGATTCCAAACCTGCCTGTATCAATTTACGTTCATTCTCGTCGCTTTTTACAGTTTCTTGTCGCAAGCTACTTTCTTCTCGGCTCTTGCTTACCGTACCATCGTGGGTCACTTGTATCCCGACGACCGTTGCTTCCTCTGGAAGCTGGTTGTAAAGTTCGAAACCTTTGTAAAACAGCAAGTTTTGCGTACATGCCTTTCTCCAGTTCTGCACTCTGAGATTGTCAGCACTTCTAATGTCATGCTCATGGATATCCCACCCGTATACCCTAGCTTCCGTCAAGTACTATACAAAAACAAGAGTGTTGCACTCGATTCGTTGCTTCACCGACATCCACTGCAAATATTTGGCAATGCTCCGTACGTGTCAAGTAGCGTTTGATCCTAATCAAGACTCCAAAACTCTCGTGCCGCTTTCGAAAAGGTGTAATCAACGTGTTCGATAAAGTTCAGCTTTTCATCCATCATGACTCCGAGGTATTTCATCGTCTTTACCCGCTACACGCTTTCACCAACGCCTTCACCTACTCGTACAAGTCGGCATCCGTTGAAGTATGTTTTCTAGCCCGCATCCTAAACCTGACCTGTAAATACGAGAAGATAATTCGCAAACACGACCCTCACCTGCAACGGGTTCAGCCGGAGCGCGACGGCCACCTCGCACCGCTCGCCAAAGCTCAGATACTTCTTCGCCGCGAACATGTCCTCCAGCTTGTCCTGCTGCTCTTTGGTGAAGTTGGTGCGCCGTCGGCGGCACTTTTCGCCCTCCCCACCGGGCACGTGAATCCGGATGGTGGGCAGCTTGGGCGGCGCCTGCTGCGATGTTGACGGTGTTGGTGTTGTTGCTGCTGCGTTCGGTGGTGTTGGCAGCGATGGATCGGCTGGTGCTGAAGACGCCGCCGCTTCAGTCGTAGCGGAGACGTCGTTGGGATCTGTAAGGTAGGATATTTAGCATTCGAAAGCGGCTTGCTGTTGAGCTAACTCACCCTTAGGTTCAGTCTTGACACCGGGAAGGTTGGACTCGTCGCCAGCAACGGCTGCGGTCACTGTTGCTGGGGCCTCCGCCGAGGTTGGATCCGCGGGTTCCGTTCTAACCTTCTTGGCGGTGGGAGTTCCCGGGGTACGGTTCTCCCATCCTGTGCTGACGCGCTTGATCTTGGCGCGACGATTCTGGAACCAGATTTTGACCTGCAAACGGGAACTTAGTTAATTCTGTGCCGAGTTCAACCCAAGACCACAACAAACCTGTCTCGGCGTTAGGTTCAGCGCGGTTGCAATCTCCAACCGCTTCGGCAGCAAGCAGAACTGACTCTCGGCAAAGTGCTTCTCCAGTTCGACAATCTGGGGTTGCGTGTACGGGATCCGCTTTCGGCGCGAGAGGAAACTTTCCAATTCGGTCGCATCGCTCCTGTCCATGGATTCGGTGTCGGAATCGATCGCAAATTTGCCACGTGGAGTTTCGCCATGTCCTTCCACCGGAGTCTGCAACGGCATTTGATCCGGAGCGTGGTCCGCTGGATCCGCCGGTTCCTGCTTGACCGTGAGTCCGAGCAAGCTGTGAAGTGCGGCTTTGTCGTCCTCAGGACTTCCGGTCGGAGCATCTTCCCCACCGTCTGGAAGGAAGGAAATCTACGTTAACTTCCCCCAATCTAGCGCAACTAATCAAAGCATTCACCGTTGGCAGGTTTAGAGTGTGTTAGTTCGGTTTTCTTCAAGTGGATCTCTTCTAAATGGACGCATCTTCAGACAGGTGATCGGAAATGAAACGTCGACTCGAGTTTTTTGCTTTCATTAGTGCTCAACTAGTTTTATTCGGCCTTAACATTTTGACAAATACTGAAAGATGCTTGCTCCTTCCTAATGCTGTCCCTATTTACACAAAAATCTGTCGAAATCTCAAGTGCAACGTGCAATATTATGCTTTCCTATCCTATCTTCATCATCTACCTCTTTTTTTTAAAAAAAAAACGTCGCTTCTTTGGCAGTTACAAAAAAAAAACATATTGAGCTGGACAAATGGAAATACGGTGACCTTACGCAAGCCGTGACGCCCTTCGCGACCAAATTTCCGCGAGGATCGACACCGGCCGTAACCCCCGACGGCGTCGTCTCGTTCTGCGCGGGTAGTTTGTTACATCTACAAGAAGACACAAAGAGGAGGGGGGATGTGGGGAGTCCCACGTGCGGGACCAAAGAAGAGAAAGAGAGAAATGGTGGAAAGAGGGGATTGAACGTCAGCCTAAACAATTGTCAGGGTTGGTTTTTGGGTGGACCTCTTGAACGGAAAAAAATACGAATACAAAACTGATAAATTTGGAAATTTTAATTGGTCTTCAATTTACCTCTAATTCAGAATGTGAAAAATTTCTAGCAACAATTTCAATTTTTTTTTCTCAGAATAGGTTTGGCAAAATAATATCTGTCATATTTTAATAAATGAAATAAAAACAATCCAAACAAATTTTGCATTCATGTGGAATTTTTTGGCATGAATTGCAACGTTCAAAAAAGCAGAATTCTCATACGTTTGACAGGTTAAGCAATCGCTTCTAACTCCATCCAATTTGCTCATTTTTACAAATTAAGCAACTTAGGGGAAATATGCCCATATTAAGCCTAATAAGCGGCCGTGTTTGAATGATACTGGATAATCTGGATTGTTCACTAAAACCAAGTACACCAACGAGTAGAGCAACTTTTTGTGAACATTTCTGTTTATTTTCACTTTTATTAAAAGTTATGCTATTCCTTTTACAAGCATTTAAAAAAAATATTTCAAAAATGCATTCTAATCAGTCGAGTGCATTGGGCCACGCCCATTTTTCTATTTTCAGCTTAGTTCTTTTTTTTCCAGCGCTCTTTTGGGTCTGCTTAGTGCTGCCAAAATTGATGAAATTTTAAGCGAACACTCACGAAAAGTAGCATTTATAGCGAAAGTTTCCTGGCAGCACTTGCTCACTCTAACAGGCGCTGCACCAGCATGTTGGTGGTGTTAGTGGCCACTCTTTGTTCTTTATTTGCCTTGGCTCCTCGCTCGGTTTTCTTCAGCCTTCGATTGGAATGGGTATTCAAAATTCAAACGTCAAAAGACTTAGCGCGTTTGTTTTTTTTATGGTGCTTGCTAATTATTTACATTTTTCGGGATTATTTTTCAAGTGAGTGACTAACTAATGGTCAAAAGAACATGTTGCCGGTAGTTGGAAGCAATTCTATATCTTAAGCGCTTTGAAATCGTTAGCGCAAGTGAAAAGATATTGATGCCGACTTTCGTTAAGCAGTTAACCTCTTATCTTGCGTGTGGATGTGTGTGCCACCAAAATGATGAGAAATGGTCTCGCAAAATAGAAATTATGATCAAAAGTGCATTAAATTTGATCTTTTTGGCCAGTAAGTGGCATACATTTGCGTGCTTACTCGAGGCGGTGCTGTTGCTGGTAAGTTTACAGCCTAAATAGTATTTTCGGAGCTTTAATCGAGCATCAAACTCTCCATATGACGAAGATAGGTGTTTGATTAGAAAGGGTATATTTCCCCTATTTTGTAAAACTGTTAATAGATACTTGCTTGCTCAATATAGGCCAATACGTTTTACGGCGATATGATGTATACGCCATTTTGGACATTTTCAATTTTATTGTACAGTCTGATAAAGAATCTTAAAAGCTACCTCCTGACGAAAGAATTTTTCAAAAAACTGCTCTGGGCCCATTTTATTAAGCAAACAAACAATGATGTATACGCCAATTTTACTCATCATGATGTACAGTATGTTAAAAAAGTATTTACACCCCTTGGGCACTATGCACATTTTGTGATGAAACATGTAAAAAATTTAAAGTTTGACAGGAACCTAGTACTGCGTTTTGTACAGAAACTCAGGTATTTAAAAACGTAGGTTTTAAAGAAAACCTAGATGTATGGGTATCAAAAGATCGGAAATTGTATGCCCTTTCCGATTCCACATAGGTTGACTTGTGAATCGTGGACCGGTTCGGATGCCGGCGGATTTTCCTACGACGTAATTCCGGGTTGGTACGAAATTCCAACGAAAAATCTATTCTATCGATACAAATACCCCCAAAACGGTGTTATACCCACTCCAAAATGTTTATTTAGCAATGCTATGGTAATATATTGACATTTAATTGAATTAAAAGTTTGCAAAATTAAGTTTAGATAAGTTTTATATAGAATTTCCAGAGTTACATAAACTTTTATACTAAGTAGTTAGTAAACTTTATATTCAATCCAAATTATTTTTTTAATCAGTCAAGGATGCCTATTTGGAGTTGGGAGACTGGATTTATGGTGATTTGTCAACAAATAACATTTATGTAAATTTTTCGAAAGGTGTACAAACTTTTTTTGCACCTTTTTTATTTTCGTAATAGTATTTGTTATATAACTTTTTATAGAAATCATCTTTTCATGAGCTTTTTATAACAAAATGTTTGGCATGAGTTTATGAACAAAACGTAGTACTAGGTTTCTGTCAAACTTTAAATTTTTTACATGTTTCATCACAAAATGCGCATAGTGCCCAAGGGGTGTAATTACTTTTTTTACATACTGTATGTATACATTGAGAATTGATATAAGTCAAATTCAATACTGTTTGAATGTTGATTTGAGGTTTTGAGACCAAATCAAGATTGGGCAATATTTTATTACATTATTTCGATTTAATTCTCAAGGGGACGCCCATTAGGCATCATCCATAAAGTGCGTCATGTTCTGAGGGAAGAGGGGTTTTTGAGAAAGTGTGACGTTGCGAGTTAAAAGCATAGGGAAATCGTGACAAAGGGGGGTGGAGTAAATTTTGGCTGATTTTAATGTGACGTACTTAATGGATGACACCTTATCCACATCAACGTAGACACTTTTTTGAAAATTCTAGACCCACCCACCTACCTTGCTGACAATTGTTCATGCAAAAAATGTGTTTATGGAGCATAGACAATCACTAAGGGAGCGTTATTTTATTACGTAACGCAAAAAATCGGATTTTTAGACCCCCCCTCCCCTCGTAACAAAATTTCCATACAAATTTTAAAAAAATTGTATGGAGCGTAACACGGCCTCCGACCCCCCTCCCCCCAACTGCGTTACGTAATAAAAGAACGCTCCCTAATACCTTCCCGCCCCCTTAAAGTATCCACGTGGACAAGGCATTACGGGATCCACTCAGCTATCAAAATAGCTGGCACAAAAAATAAAGCCAGCTTTGATCGAGCAATGTATACAATGTATACATACATCATTGGGCAGGAAAAGTAGTGATTTTTTATTGCTATTTTTACGGCCAAATGATGTTTGTGGTTTAAAATCGTAGAGAATAGGAAAAAACAAGAAATTTTGTAGGGGCCACATTTTTATTGTACTTTTTGACAGTTTCTACAGAGCAGACCTCAAATTAGTCATTTTAAATTGAAAAAATGAACAAAAACAGAAAATCGTGCCTACAGCAAAATCACCTCAATGGCGTATGCATCATATCGCCGTAAAACGGCAGAATACCTCTGAACTTTTTTTTCTAATTACCAAAAAATTATAATTGATAATGTGAAACATTTTAATGACTTATAAGAAATCTTAACTTAACTGGTTGTAATTTTTTGGCTGTGAATAGTAACATAAGAGCAACTCTCTACGAAATCGGCCGATTTCGACCATTTTTTATTTTATTTGACTCAACCTTTTTGGGGTTGATTGACTTTGATTTGACTCAAACTTTGTGAGGACCAAATAAGCTATTTAGCGTCATTGGTTCACCCATACAAGTCTCCATACAATTTTGGCTGCTGTCCATACAAAAATGGTATGTAAATATTCTAACAGCTGTAACTTTTGAGTGAATTTTCTGATCAAATTGATGTCTTCGGCAAAGTTGTAGATATTGTTGAGGACTATTGAGAAAAATAGGTACACGGAAAAAAATTTGCGGTTTTTTTATCGACATTTTTTTCACAAAAACTCAGTTTTTTTATTTTCGAGATTTTTTTATATGTTTCAAGAGACAAAAACCCGCAACTTTTGAGCCATAGAGAAACATGGCCAAAAAATCTGCCGCCGAGTTATGATTTTTTGAAAAAATAGTGAATTTGGAAAAAAAAATAAATTTCATGCAAAAGCAAATTTGACGTAATTTTTTAATGTAAAATTGAATTTCCAATCGAAAAGTCAAGAAAAGACATAGAAATCCATCAGAAATTGCGTTTTTTAACATTTGAAGGCTAACAAAATAACTTTCGGTTAATATTTTTACAAAATATTGATTTAATGAAGTTTTTTAAAAGTCTGGGCACCTCAATAAATGTCTGACACAAGCTTAAATGTCTGTGAAACACAGACAAATCAGGCATCCTTGCTCCGTGCCACGGAAACCAAAACAAAAACAAACGAACAATAAACCGTGCCAGGGAAACCAAAACATAAACAAAGTCAGCTTCCGTCGGAGTGAAAGAGTCAGAGAGAGCGATTGACAACCGCACTACTACACACTCAATCGCGAGTACCTTTGTTAGAAAGCAATAGAGCTTTATGACGTTTCGCGTACACACACTAGCGCACCATTTGATTTTGCTGGCCGGACAAAATTTAACCTCAATCATTTTCGTGTACGTACACGCAATACATGCGCACGTAGATAACTCTATGGTGGTGATAGCCCTCGAGCTGCCTCCAACGACCCGTTGCGTTTTTCAGAAAAAAAAAATGTTTTTTTTTCATATTTATGGAAACGCCTCGTACTACATTAAAAAAATAATTAAAATAGTAGTTTATGCAACAAGTTGCAGAAACAGGTTTTTTTCAGCACGGGTCGTACATTTATTCAACGAGGTTCACCGATTTTCACCTATAGAACATTTTGAATCTAACATTGTCTTAATCAGGAAGGTTAAACACATATTTTTACGTAAACATCTCCCATGGGTATCCTCGATTTATAAAATTTTGGTTCCTCCATGCCGTGAACATGACGTGTAGATGAACAATCTAAAGCATTTTTTGAAGTTGAAAAGTTGTAAATTGACAAAGAATTTTACAAAAAAAAACAGCTTTTTTTGACAATTCTGGAGTTTAAGGTCCAATAATCCAAATTTTAAGTTTTCGCTTTTTGGGTGTTTTTTAATACCCTTGACTCAAGGAGGTTTAAAAACACCCAAAAAGCAAAAACTGGAAATTTGGTTTAAAGCCTTTAAAAAATTCTCCAGAATTGGTCCTTAGGACCTGGTATTGCAAACAAACCCGAAATATGTTATGTACCTGATAAATATTTTTACAATAAAAACATGTTTAAGGAATGCAGTCCAGACTCGATTATCCGAAGGCCTCGAATAAAATTCACTTCGGATAATCGAACCACGAAAAAAAAATTTTTTTTTCGTTGTCTAATTTTTGAATAAATTAATTTTTGAAACAACGCTTAAGTGATATATATTTTTTAAATCCAAGATGGCGGCCAATATGGCGGTGACGAAAGATAAAAAAAAGGCATTTTAATATTTAAAAGCCATACAACTATTAAAATTTAACTAAAATGGGGTCGCAGAACTCGAATTTGATGTTTAAAACAAGAAAAAAACGAAAACAAACCTTCAGATAATTGAGGCTTCGGATACATACTCGAGTCTGGGTTGTATCAGTTTTTTTTTTGAGTTTTTACATTGTTTCAACACAATTTAATTAAAAAAAAAAACAAATTTCAAACTTTTTAGAACCTCCAAAAAAAGTTTTTTTCTATGTTGCTTTTAAAATTTAGATTAGAGGAATAAATTGAAGACCAACGAATCAGTACTTCTAGCCAACTGAAAAACAAAACCAACGATTTCTACGCAGACCGGTAAACCCCAGATTAACTCTTAAATGTGTGGCATCTTTGAAGGGGGTGAGTTTACTGACTAGCCTACGAAAAATACTGGAAATCAATCATAAGAACTTAAATTTTAATAAAACTAAATCAGAAAAAGACAAAGGAGAAGACAACCATTGGTGAAACCATGGAAAGTGACGAAGTCTTTCTGGGGAAATCTGAGAAGTCGAAGTCAAAGCGAAAACACAGCTCAAGAGATGAAAATGAAATGAAGAAGGAATTCTCTCAAATTAGCAAAATATAAAGAAAAACTGTTTCCAACTTATCGAAACGATAGCTTTAATACGAGAGATAAAAGGGGGGAGAACCATGACAGAAATTCATTCCCGTTTCCGGGGATCATCATCATTCGAAATATTTCAACACAACTTTCGCACCATCTCAGTCGGGTTTTTTCATCACAATCTATAATTTACTTCAATGATAACTTAGCCGTTCTTCTTCCTTCTACAACTAAACAGCGAGAGAAAGTATAAATCGAGTACAAAAAAAATAATTGTAATAACACGACATGAAACAAACTCATGTCGAACGTGCGGCGCTAACATAAGTGTCCTTATAAATAAAATAGGATATAAAACAAAATACACCCTCTCGTTTGAAACGGCACAAAAAGAAAAAAAAAGCTTTTCTACGCAAAGTGTCGGTGTGTTTTGTGTGGTAGAAGGTGGGCTCGCTCGATTCGAAATTATCAAAAAAAAAAGAAACATTGATAAAAATAAAGAAGAGAAAAAAGGAGGTACACGCTAGCAAATTCTAATGGTTAAATCCAATAATTTGTCCACTCAGAAAACCGTTCTGATTGTTAAACCATTCGAAGCCGGTGCCGGAGCTGCTGGTCGTAATGACAGCGGATTGCAATTGCTGGTGCTGCTGCGGTTGCGGTTGAAACTGAACTTGCTGGTTCGTGGCCTGATCCAGGTACACTATCACGGGTTCGCTTTCGAGCGGCATCTCTTGGATGATCGTCTCCTCGTAGATGACCTGCTGCTGGGGGAAGGGCGCGGGAATTTCGTTGCCGGCCGCGTCAAAGTAGCGGAACTCTTGTTCTTGCGCTTGCGGTGGGGGCTGCAGCAGCTGGGGAGATTCTTCATCCACCTGTACCATCGCGTGTTGCGGAGGCTGTTGCGACTGCAGCAGCTGTTCCGGCGGCAGGATGCTGTACATGCTGGTTAGGGGAGTGGCCGTTGGTCGGGGTGCCGTGACCAGCTGGACTTTGGGAGTGGGATTTGGTCGGAGGACGACCGGGGGCTTTGGTGGAGCTGGTTTGGGTTGTGGGGGAACTTGTGGGGAAGGTTGCTTCCGCACAACGATCTGGATGTTGCCAGCGGACGTTTGGATGGTTTTGTAGTTTACCAGCTGGGGTTCCGCGGGCGTTGCTACGGTTACGGAAGATGGTTTCAAGGGCCTCAGCGGTGGTGGAATTGTGGTCTGCTGTTGCGGTGGTCGTTGCTCTTTTGGTGTGCTTTGACTGGCGGAGGAAGGTGGCCGAGCAGAACTCGCGACGTACGGTTTTTTCCGTTCGGCGGACAACTCCTTTGCATGTAGGGCTTCGCTCCGTTTAATGAAGGCATTGAACGCGCTCATGTAGTCTGCGCGCTCTTTCGGCGGCGTTGGAGCCTTTGGTATTTTGAGAGGCGGAGGCACGTAGGTCGACGGTCGGTACGGAAGTTTCTCCTCCGCCGGCTTTGGTTTGCTCGAACTGCCGCCAAACGACGTGTGCTTCTTGGCCTCGCTCGGATCGATCTGCTTCACCACCAGATTCGGAATACTGTTGATCTTCCGGGCCAGCCCGCTGTCTTTCAACGCCATCGACGCGTTCGATCTTACGCTCGTCAGAGATCCCACCGCCGTCGTCCCGTCCCGTTTTGTACTTCCTCCAGCACTGTTTGGCCGGTCAATCACCTTGACCGTCGTCGACGATGGCAACGGCAGACGCAACTTGCCCAGCGAAGATACCAGTTTGACGTTGCTGTTGCCGCCGCTACTGCTTCCACTGCCATTGTTGACCGCATTCACGGCACCGGGCTTCTTGAGATGCGGAATCTTACCTTCAAACTTTTTATGATGCTCCAGAATTTTCAACGACGGCGGCAGTTCCCGCATCAGCTGACTCTTGATCTTTTTCATCGCCGGTGACTGCTGGCCGTTGGACGGCTTGCCGGGTGACGTCCGCTGCTTGCTCATCTGTTCCTTGATGCGGTCCATAGCCTTGCGCTTCGAGTCCGACATCAGCTTGTCGGCGTGGTCCTTGCGCTCCTCACGATCACGTTCTTTCTTTATCACTTTTTCCATCCGTTCGCGCTCCCGTGCCTCTTCGCGAGCCTTCTTCTCGTCTTCGCGCTGTTTGCGCTTCTCGTCCAGCTTGGCGCGCCGCTCTAGTCGACTGACTTCGGCCGCACGCTGCTCACGCAAGGAGCGCTTCCGGGGCGAAGAGTTCCGGCGGGATCGACCCTGCGTTGTCGAGTACCAATCGTCGTCGTAATCGCTTTCGGCTTTCTTTTTCTTGCGCTTCTTGCCTTTTGCGTTCGCCTCTAGCTCCCGTTCTTCTTCGTCTTCCGTGCCGAACGGATCGTACGAACTCGACTTGAAGCTGTCGGAGGCGGCATCCGACTTGCTCGGCGACTTGCCGTCTTCGTCGTCAAAGTCCTCATCCACGTCGTCGACCATCGTGAGTGCCGCACCGCTGAGGACCATCTTCACGTCGTCCGGAATGTGCGGATTGTTCTGAATATCGTTCAGATCCAGGTCCGGGTTCTTCTCCTTGAACGACATCTTCCGGAGGCTGGCCGCGTCCACGGACATGTTGCAGGCCTTCTTCATCGTAGCGCCGTTCTGCTCGGCACCTTCTTCCGAGAACGATTCGATGCCCTCGTCCTTGTCGCACTCGAGTACTCGCGGCGGTGGTCCCACAATGTGCGACGGATCCTCCGGATGCGGACCAAAGTCCGTGCCGTTCATCCACGAGTCGTACTTTTCCGGCTGGAACCGCTTCACGAACGTGTCCATCGAGATCTTGACCATGTCCGAGCTGCAGTAGCACTGCGTCGCCCGCTTTCCGTACTCGATCCAACGCGGCATCGCAAAGTTGGTCGATTCCGCACAGTTAAACCCGTGGTTGAACCCGGCATGGTAGCCGAACGGAAACGTGATCATAATTTCGTTCTGCTCCTGCGTAATCTTGTCGAACGGGATGTTGTGCTGCTTCAGAATCGGCGGACTGATGAGCGTCATTTTGTGGCGCAGATAGGCCTCACACGTCTTGAAACTCGCCGGGAAGCAACTGTTGGCCAGCTTCTCCAGTTTGCGGCCGTGCTCCGGCGGAACCGCGTACCACGTCTTCGGCGCACCAAAGTGCAGATAGTTGATCGAGTACAGGTCCATGTCTTCCGTGTGCCACGCAAAGGTCGTCTTCCACATGCCAAAGTAAAGGTACGCCGTGTTGACACCGTCAATCGATATCCCATAGTCCTGGTTCACATAGTCCAGAATCGTCCCCAACCGGTTTATGTTCCAAATCTGCAACCAAAAAAAAACAACCCTGAGTTCATCCAATCAATCCAAATAGACCCAAACCAGCAAAACTTACATTACAATCCTCGTCGGTGATGCTGCCGCAAACGTCCGCCCCGTAAATGGGCGCCACGTACGTAATGTTCTTCCAGTACTTGCGCTCCAGATCCTCGTAGTCGAAGTGCTTCGGCGTCGCGTACCGCTCGGTGTTCGCAAGCTCCGAAAACTGCTTCACCGTGAGGGGGTTCTTCTGGATGTTGATCTGCTGGTACAGGCCCTGCTTGCCGGCGACCACCTGGCAGATCGGCGCCGGGATGGTGATCTTGAGCTCGTCCAGGTCGTAGCCCGATTTGCGCGGGACCCATTCCGGCGGCGGGATGATCTGTGGGGAGTTGGGAGAATGGGAGAGTGTTGAAGTTTTTGAGGCTTAAATTTTCCGTGTTATTTTAAAAAACAAGATCAACAGTGTTTTTGCAATGTTTTAGAATGATTTTAAAATCCATTCAATTTGCAACAAAAAATATGCTTCCCGAACACGGACGTGAAATTCATCTACCTAGAATGCATTAACCTGTTCAGACTTACTGTCTGTCGCTTTGAAGATTTATTCTTAATTAATTCAATCGACAATTCATTTCTATTTTAAGAGTAAAATCAGTGTTTGAAGATAGTGTCTACTGACAGATAGTACACCTTATCCTGCACGTTTAGATTGTTTGATGTTTGTTGCTTCATCTGTTCTTCATTTTCAATAGCATTTTTCTCGATGTTCTTACTCACCTCCTCCTATGCTGAATAGTCAAATTCAATCGAATTGATCGATTATATTCCATCGTGTTTTGTCAATCTTCAATATTTTTGCAGGGTTGATTTTGATAACACCTACGGGCGATCTTGGTTTCCCCCCCTTTGTACATTTTTCCAGATTCTAAAGTCGTAGTACAATTAGTATCAGATTTCATATATGCGCAAATGTAAGCTTTGTTAACTGCAGCCTCTCAATCGTACTGATAATTCCTTTTTTGGTGCTCATTTTGATCTACCTACGCGTAGGAGTTGAAAAAATAATAACATTTATGAACTGATTGATAACTGCGTTGTAAAATAAAAAGTAGGCCTTCTAGCATAAGGACAGAAATAGTAGTTTATGCAACAAGTTGCAAAAAGAGGATTTTTTCAGCACGAGTCGTACCTTCATCCAACGAGGTTCACCAAGTTGGATAAATACAAAGAGTGCTGAAAAAATCAAGTTTTGCAACGAGTTCCATACCACATTTTTTGCAATTCCAAAAAACACACACTGAGTGAAATTTCATGTCAAATTTTCATGTATTTTATCATAAATCGTTTAAATAAAAAAAATGTTGAAAAGTGTTACTTTTCAGCATTTATTTTGAAAAGTGTTGCTATTCGATTCAGTTATTTTTGGTACAGAAAAGTAGGCTATTTCGTCGTTCAAGAATAACAGGAAAAGTAAATAGTTTCACGACGGAATTGCAAAAAAGCAGTTTATGCAACTTGCTGCAAAAAGAGATTTTTTTTCAATACGAGCAGCGCTGCCAGGTTGCCAGATAAATCTAGGAATGGCACAATCCAACAATAAGAGTATGTGAAATGTCAATACATCGAGCTTTATTCTGTTCCACGTACTATAGCATTAAGCTGAACCCTTGAAATTAAATTCTGTGTTTGGGAAGTGCAATCACTGAAATTATTTTTTGGAGAGAGCTTTGCCTGGTTTTATGAGGGATTTTAATATTGGCTTTGAAAGCTTACAATTAGAAAGCAATTTGATTTGGTTACAGAGTTACACTAGTTGCAGATTTCAACACCCTCAAAATCGTAAACGTGACAACTACTAGAGACCCTAAATAGGGAGACTGGTCTAAGCTTGCTAAATCGATCTGGCAACGTATGTTTGGCAACACTGATAAGTTTTGCTGGGCGTAAAGGCAAATGCTCGTTTGGATACGTCAAACTCGCGTTTGTTTGGGTACGTCAAATTCACTTCGTCCAGTCTCCCTATTTAGGATCTCTAACAACTACTACATCAAACACAGCGCACGAGAGAGTACAAAAAATCAATGTTCTTTTACGATAGAACATGTTTGAACCTGTCTGTTCCATGCTGACGGTCGTCATTAATTTGATACTCTGTTTTTTTAGTTTCAGCTTGAATCACCCATATTCCTGCATGCGCGCGTTTCCAAACGTTTTTCCTTCATTCAGTGTCCAATTTACAGCCCACCACAGAAGCGAGAAGCGAGGAGAGGCAACGAGGGGGCGAACGTGTACAGAAACCCCGCGCGGTATAGTCTTTTTCAGTCGAAGAAACCCACGCCCGTAGCGGGGTCGCACATTGTACCATTATGGATGCACGGGAGAGGCAAAAAAAAATTGTAAACAGGTTGAGCAACAACAAACCCGCTGCTGCTGCTGCTGCTCTCAGTGTGCCGTGCCATGTGCTCGCTCGGCAATGTTCGGCACCGGTCGGGTGGCTGCAGCCGCTTCGCTCGCTCCCAGAGCGAGCACGCTCAGCGCTCGGAAAGCTTTCGCTTTGACAGCTGACGCGCACGCTGACAGGAGAAGCGAAGGATGACAGCTGTCAGCTGTCACGATGATAGCGGTTGGCGATTGATTATGATTTAATGAGCTGGCCATCACAAAATGGCGGACTAATTGAGAAAATGACCACTACAGGCCATGAGCCAAAATTTGATCATAAATTAATGAAAATTAATTGAATTTCTGTTATTCAAAACATGAGTTCCAAAAATAATCATATTTCAATAAATAAATTGATTAAGCCCAAGAACCGGAGAGAAGGAGCGAGAGAGAATGAGCGAAGAAAGAGAACAGAGCGGCAATGTGTTCAAAATCGCTGTGTGCCGAAGGGAGAAATAACGATGTTTGTTTTGATTCTTCTTTCGTTGCTAGCACACGGAATGAGTAATACTTGCAATACAAATTAGTGTAGTTATAATTTTACGAGCTTTTGACCACGACAAACCAAATGTGTGCGCCAGTGAACGATTTTGACAGCTGATACTCAAATTGACAGAAAGAGCTCAAACTGACAGTTGTCAATTGTCATAATGGCAGCGCTAGTCAACGGGGATCTTGATCTTCACAAAATGGCGGCATCATAAATTAAGCAAATGGCTTCCACAAATAAAAACCCCTTTTTTCGTAATAATTTTATTAAGCGGTCAAACCCGGAAGAGAGGGAGAGCGAACAGCGGGGAAAGAGAACGGAGCGGCATTGTGTTCAAAATTTGCGCGAGCGAGAGTGAGAAGCAGCAATGTTTGTTTTGATTCCGTTTTCGTTTCACTCTTGCGTGGTGCGAGTATTACTCGTCGGCACATCGGTTGATACGGATTTGTGTAATTTTACGATCGCTTGGCCGTAATGAAAAGAAAAAACGGTATTTGAAGTCTCGTACGGTAGCGTGACGTATACAAATTAGATTAGATTAGTTTTGACAGTTGAAAATTTTATTAGTTTTTTTTATTTAAAAGAATTAAAAAAAGATCAAAACCAAAGTTTCAATGGTTGTACCATAAGATATATATGGTTATCAATAGGTTATTTCCCAAATCTTCAAAGCTTACCTTAGCCAGACCAGCCTTGTGGGCACCCTGCGACTCGATGTACTGGATGTATTTGGCAAAGTCTTTAAACTCCTCCCACGTCGGTCGGAACACCTGAATTTTAGGTGTCGGATCTTCGGCCATTTTTTTTTTTTTGCGCACTTGTTTCGTTTCCACACTCAATCTAAATCACACTAACTCACTTCACTTTTCGAACGGTTACAAAGTTTGTCTTCTTTCTGTTTGGTTGTTGCTTCTCGGAACTAGTCGGATGCAGCATTCGGCGGACCGGACTGGAGAGTCCTGAAATGGTAAGGAAATGGAGAAACGCAGCAGAGGTTAGCAAGTGCGGGTCGGTTTGTTCGGTAGAGGAATTAAAAACATAGAAACAAAAGCGAATGGCATCTTGTGCGGTAGAGATTGACGATGGTTCGGGACAGGTAGACGTGGAATGAAAAAATAAATTGGCTACCAATTGATGGCCAGGACCCTTTGCTGTCCTCAATCCGGTTGTACAAGAACCGTGGTAGAAAAATACTTGATCCGACTTCAAAACAGAACAGTTAACCCTTATTTTCATATAAATAAAATTCTCGTTTAATTGTACTTTAAGCATCGGAACCATTTCGGCTTCGCAGTATCAGTCGCTTGGTGCGGCTCAAAACGTACTGCAGTGCAGAGTTTCGGACGGATCACAGAAATTCGCTTTTCAGCGGGAATCGCATGCAACATGTAAGTAAGGATTTCAAACGCTTGTTCTAGATTCTAGCGATTATCTGTTCTCAACTGTGTTCAACGGTGCTCAGAATTTTCAAAGCAAAACTTGTTTAATCCCTAACACCGACGTAACATTTGAGTACCTAATGAAACTCATGCTGTTCTAAGTCAGTTAGTCTTGCAGAACTAAGTCATAGAGGTTTTCTCAAATGAATTTTATATGCTCCAACCCCAGCCAGTGGTAACAGATTACAATTACGGACATCACGAGTCCGGTTACGTTTTTGTAAATCACGTTCTATAAGTTGCTACATTATGGATAAGTCTAGGGAGAATTTGAATCGCTGGAGATTGGCTTTGAGGATGTTCTGATTTATCTGCTTCATTACACGTGCTAGGGTAAGCTCGTTAGTCTGTTTCAATATCTGTAACCAAAAAAATCATCAGGAAGATCGGAGTGTTTGAGTCGCTGTGTTTAAATGAAGCTGAAGCCGAAGGGATAGGAAGTTAAATTTTCAACTTTTCAATTGCAATGATTATCAAATGTGTCAAATGACTTTTTTTTAATATTGCGATATCTTCAGCGTTGACTTTCGGATTTCTTGATGAAATCGAGGAGCCATGTTGAGCTTGTGCTTTGTCACAGAAACTAGATGCTTCGATGAACTTGTGCCTCAGAGGAAAAATTGCTTTTTGGTGCTGGTCCGCCCGACTGTTAATGATGTGCCAAGATATCATCATAAACATGACGACAAGATTCGCATCCAGCCGAACAGTGATGGATATTCGTTTACCAGAACTCGCAAGTTTTTCTTGTGTTTGTGAAGTTCCTGTCTATGATATTGATGAACTCTGGCCTAGATATCAGGAAACTTAAATCGTTGGTTTAGGTTCTTGTCTTGTATCACCGCTTTTCTTTTATCTCAATCTCAATCAATATTTTTACAGCTGTTAAACTTTGTTCTCTCATATCGTTTTGACTAGGAACTTCCATCAGTGAAAATTCAGCATTTTAGCAAAGCGAAAGCATTATGTTGCTAACTTTTCTTCATGGGACGTGCGTTTTAAGCATCTAGAACTCAGTTGCAATGCAATGCTTGTCAATATTAGTCCAGTTTGGAAAATAAAGGTGTCAAACTTAGCGGTTTTCCTGAACATTTCGACGGAGTTGACCACAACCTGTATTGACCACGATAATCCGGAAATATTCCGATGACGTTTTCGAAACCGAGCAAACAATATTTACTTCTCGAATAACTATTTTCATTGGACAGTTCAAAACTAAAGCATTCTTCTCAAGCTTGGCTACGTTAATTAATGTCAGCATAAGCGACATTTGTTCGCAAAATGGACTCATGTGTTTGACCCTTATGGAGGACAGTGGGACATTACTGTTCTGAATTTCGCAAGCAATGCAGAATGATTGATCAGCATAAAATTGCGTCATTACATCGACTTCGAGTTGAGCTTGAAATTGCATTCAACGCTTTTGTCCTAGCATAGTAGGTATGACAATTCTAAACCCGAATTAATCAACTAAAACCTACGCATAATCCGGATATCGATTGAGCGGATCCAATTAGCACAACAGCGTTGAAAAGCGAAAATCTCGAGCATAATTTCTGTCTCTGAAGCCGCGTCACAAAAATACTATAGCAGCAGTGGCCTACGTGACTAAAATCGCCCCTCGCCAGTCGCCAAGTACCTTTTTCTCCACCCTTCCCTTACTACTACTACTCTCTTCCAATACTTTACACACCCTGAACTAACTTTTGAGATTCAATTTATACAACAGAAAAGTTTGATTTTAGGAAAATCATCTTTTCTAATCCCAACTTCACAACTTGTAAATAAATCCCTCAACTACCGACTTCAGCAAGCCATGAAAACAGCCGCCAGCAAGCCATGGCCCGAAACTCGAACACACTCACAAAATGGAGGAAACTTGCCCACAGCGAAAAACTGGTTTGCTCGGTCGATTTTTCGGTGCGCAACCTCCACCCCACTAAAATGTGCACAATTCTACCTTTACCGGCCACGCTCGGCACCGTTCCGGATCGCACCCGTCTCGGGCGAGGATTTTCACACGTTGTCGAAGTGCCCGTGGCCACCAATGGCCATTTTTTCCGCCGTAGGCACAGGTTCCGAAGAGGGGCACCACTTTTTTTTCTAACTTTCACGCACTCCGCGACGGACGAACGAACGACGACGGGACTGAACGCGAGAGGCTTTGCTTCTGATCTGCTGCAGTGAGCGAGCGAGCGAGTTCGGTCGGGGAAGCTTTGGGGAAAATGAGCTTTGGCTGCAGCGATTCCGGAGAATGAGAGGGAAGATGGTGGTTGACGTTGTTCGGCGTCCGGGGGAAAGAGAGAGACGATGCGGGGCAGCTGTCAAATAAAGTGATCTAGATAAAAACTGTTAAGTTTTTCTCTTGGCTTTTTCGATGTTCTTAGAGAGGGGTGCGTCAATGCTGTTCAGAGCTCTTGAAAAAACACGTGCACTTTGAATAAAAATAAACTTTTGGAACCATTTAAAATAATGTATCATCCAAGGTGTATCGGGACAAAAGGTCAAATTCAAATTCATTTTGGATTCTCTTTTAAAGGGTGACGACGGGTGGACTTGAAAAAAGGATACTTTTGACTTTGACTATATCTCTTAAGACCGTTTCTAAAGAGTGTTTTTTTTTTCGATTTATATTAGCTCATTACCAAAAATACATACATTGTTGCAAATTTTGAATTATTTTGAATTTTTGAGTTCTTTACATTCTCAATATCATATTTTTAAAAGTTGTTTTGTTTCTTCACTTTGGTTTTTTTTATTTCTCAGCTTTTTTATTTGTTTTTGAATATTGTTTCCTTAAATCCAATAAATTGGATTTTCTTTTTTTGCATTTCTGAATATTTTTGACATTTTTTTAAAGGGGTATTTAAAAAACACTCCAAATCTGCAAATTGTCCAGATTCTTCTAATATTCTTTGCCTCTAAATTTGTATTTTTAACTTTTTTTTTAATGGTGGCTGGTACAAATTTTATTTAAAGTTTTAGTCACCCCCCCCCCTCTTTCCCCCCTTCAAAATTGCCCGAAAAATCAGGTGACAAAAAAAAAAAGTTTTTCAAAAAACTTCAAAATTTCAATGAAAATTAAAGAGCAATTAGCTGAAATCTGGAGTTTTTTTTTTTTTGAAAAGGTGAAATAAACCAAATTTCAGTTTTTGCTTTTTGGATGTTTTTTAATACCCCTGACTAAAGGCGGTTTTAAAAACACCCAAAAAGCAAAAACTGGAAATTTGGTTTATTGGACCTTTCCAAAAAAACTCCAGAAATCAATTTAAAATGTCATCAGAGCCAAGGGACAAAAACCTTGAAAATATTTGCATCGACCCTAACAAAATTTTGAGGAATTTAAATTTCGAAAAAACCTATATCTAATTTACTGCCGTTCTACGCATAATTGTCCCATGTCAGTTTTTGACGATTTTGACTTTATGCTATTTTTAAGTTTAGTCTGATGTGTACTTTAAGAAAAACACATAAAAACTGATACTTTGTTCGGAAACTCACCAAAAACAACACCAAGTCTGTTTGTCCCATCGTTGAACTTCTACGCATAATTGGGTACTAAAGCCCTATGTAAATTTTTATGTACAACGGTAAAAAACACGATTAAAAACCATTTCTGATCACTTTTTTTCATTTTTATGCAAAAAAAGTTATTGACAAGACAACATTTTTTCGATGGATCAACTATGGTCCCCTTGGAACGAGCTGTCAAGTAGGACCTTTTCTGTCAAGAAGGAACGCGAGGTTAATTTTTCAAAATTGATTTAAAAATCCATTTTAAACTCTTTGTGGTCGAACAAAGGGTCATTATACTCAGAAAAATAAGCTTTATCGTTGTAAACAATAATATCAGCAATCGAAGCTTCATTTTAGGACCCAATTGTCCCACCAAGTATTTTCTTACACGGAATCATTAGTTTTACTAAGCATTATGTCTTGTTTACCTGTTGTATAGCAAGAGAATCACAAATAAGGGTGATAAACTGCTTACTGGGGCGATTAGGGACACATAGGGCTAATAGGAACCCACGGGACAATTATGCGTAGAAACACAGAAATCGGTCGAAAAATTTCAATCGCGTTTTTCTCAGTTGCACTTTTTTGAACATGGGACAATTATGCATAGAACGGCAGTTTAGGAAACATAAAAATCAGAAATTTATATGCCTGCAAACATGAAAAAATAAAAAACTCGGCAATTAAAAAAACTGAAAATTAGAAAAAAATAAATAAAAAGGCAAAAAGAAATAAATAAAAATAAAAAAGCTGGATGATTAAAAAAATAGAAAATGAGATGACTTAAAATTTATAGTAAAAAATTTCTGGAAATGAAATAAAATAAGTTAAAAAATTAGACACTTAAAAATATTAAAAAAAAAATTCTAACGTTCAACAATTTTGTAACGTATTTTTTTAACAAATTTATAATTGTCTAATTTTCTTACTTAATTTTTTTATTTCCAAAATCTCTTTTGCTATAAATTTCTAGTTCCGTTGCAAATATTCATAATTTGTCTGAAAAATTAGAGGGCAAACATTATTGAGCATGAGCATGAGCATGAACATGGTTGACTGCCAATGAGCTGCTACTACGTTATTGACAAATCAGCTGAAGTTAAACAATGAATCAAAAATG
This sequence comes from Culex pipiens pallens, assembly GCF_016801865.2. Taxonomy (NCBI): domain Eukaryota; kingdom Metazoa; phylum Arthropoda; class Insecta; order Diptera; family Culicidae; genus Culex; species Culex pipiens. The sequence continues at coordinate 191,156 of NW_026292826.1, forward strand.
ATCAGTGGGAGCCAACCATCCGTTCACTGTTTAACCCCTGAAGACCCCGACTTTATTAGTCAATACCGGCGCCCTCCCAAGAAGCCTGCAGTTCAACAAAAGGGAGGAATGTTAGTCCGATAGTTGAAGTTGCAGACTCATCAAGCCGAGGGGGACGTCACTCCGCGATAACACACTAAAACGCACAAAAACGAGCTCGAAAAGCATCAACGCTTCTCATCGTGCCGAGTTTTCACATAACGCCACCTTAAAGCAAGTTATCGCAAGTTAACGCGCGTTAAAGCGAGTTAAAGCGACCAGCGTCTGCTCGACTTTTGAACCAACCGAATTGATCTTGCAACCTTGCTGTCTTAAGTCGAGTAGTTCTTGATCGGGTTTGGCAACTCGGTATTTGTTTTGGTTTATTTTTCCTGCAGTTTCAGGAAAAATAAACAAAGCAATCTGTGAGTTTTTTCCCCCCCTCGGTGACGAAATCGCTGCTGGTTTGTGCCGCTACGCTGGTGGTCCCCACGGAGCAGGTGAAATCGTCTCGTATTGTGGTGCAGATGCGGTCGCCGAAGAATATGCCGACAGGGTTTGTTGAGGTGAACGGGAACGGACGGGTGGACGACATGGAAGGGAAGACCGAAAATCTTCTGACTGCAAACTCAAGGAGGAGGTAAGCTTTCGAGGGCAAGATTTTTTTGAACGGTCGAGTTTAGGATTTTAATTGTTACCGTCCCCCCAGCAGTGTATCGCCGAAATGTTCGCCAAGCAGCTAACGAATTTCTTCAAGGGCTCGAGAACCATCACCTTGGCCAGGGAACTGCTGATGCGGCTAAAGATCAGCAATGACGATGAGCGTAGCATAATCCGGGGGCGCGACGGATTCGAAACGGACTCCGAGAGCGTTGAAACGCTGGACGAGGAAGAGGAAGACGTGGATACAGAATGCCTTCCGGTCCTGCCAAAAAAATCATCCGCGAACGTACGTGCAGCGCGACCTAACCGTAATAAGCACTGACTGTCGGTCCGGAAGTTCAAGAGTTCAAGTTCCTCAGCAGCTGTTCCACGGTGACAAGAACAAGAAGGAGGTGCTCAACGGACCAGGAAGAGTTAGCAGAATGGGAGGCAGGAGGAGGCTGAATGCGTCGCGATTTGGAGATTCGGGACCAGCTGCAGGATTGCAACGAGCCGATCAAAAAGCTGACCGCGGCAAGTTCATGAAATCAATTCTGGAAAGGCAATCTGGAGTTGATCGAGCAGTATGAAATAAATCAAATAATATATTTAAATTTATGGTTTATTGTCTTCCGGAGGATCATCCTGGTCCACTTTTAGTTTCTTGGGGTGGGTCTTGTGGAACTTGTTGACCCGGATCACGGAATTGTCCCGCTTGAAGGCAGATTCCGCACTATGATTGACGAGTGACTTGGCCAACAGGTGTTTATCGATGGATTCCTTCCACATATGGTCCATTATTACGTTGCACGTAGAACACATCAAATCTTTGCTGTCCAGATCGATGTGATGCGTCCCTTCCGGATTTTGCATGACCAACATAAATGACACGAAACCCTCGTCGGTGTACTTTCCACCTCCTCCCCTTCTTCACGATCCTCCACCAACGAAAGTTGCTTCTTGATCTTCCCCGACGGCTTCGATTCTTCCTTTTTTTTAGCGAGTGGAAGAACGACTTAATTCCTTGTTGGTCGCGATCAGCAGGTTCAGCGACGTGGCCGAGTTATCGATTTGTAACCGCGACGGTCTCCGGAACAACTGCGGCTTCTATTCTGTACCGGCTGCAGTCGAGCTGGCCGCGTTGCATGTTTCTATCGGCGATTTGTTGTTGTTGTCCGCGGCCAGAAGCTTAATCACGCCGTTCAACAGCAGGTTGCGAAGCTCGGTTTGGTCAGCGGCTGCAGCTCAGGTTAGCGGGCTTTTACAGGTGTCGGGCCAGGTGGTACGATTTCAAACGTTTCGTAAATGTTGATCTCCGCAATGCAAACTCCGGGATCCGTTTCTGCAGGTTGAACCTGTTGCCAAAGTCATCATTCAACAAGGTTGGCCGTTTCAAGTCCCTGAAATATGACCCTTGAAGGCAGCTGCAAATGTTTCCTGGTACACCGCCCCTTTTTTGGTTCAAACTTTTGTTTCTTTACGAAAAGTTGGTGGAGATTTTATTTTTCAAGAAAAAAAAAAGCAAAACAAACTGCTCGAATGACTTGACAACGAGATCTGTCATTTGCTGTTGACAGTTCTCGCTGTCAAAAAAATCGAGCAGTCTGATGCGTGAACGCAAAAAAAGGTAAAGCAAAAAGCGAGTTAACGCGGTTATCGCGCGTTAAAGCGGAAAAGCAAAAGTTAGCGCTGCAAAGGTATGAAAAGGAAGCTTTATCGCTCGGTCAACGCGGGAGTGACACCCCCCTCGCATCAAGCACATAGTTTTTCGCTATATACTTGTTGATACCGCTTGGGACCGTTGAATCCACAGCATCTCCTTCAAGCATCACGTGCGATCACGTGATTATTTTTTTTTTTGGGTTAGTAGGATAAGGTATTGGCTTTTCGATGCCTCCCGAGCTACGATGCTATGGGGAGGACTTCCATAACAAACCCGTCGGCGAGCCTTCCGAGCAACGATGCTATGGGAAGGTCTTTCTAATTAGCACACCAAAACACTCGCGCACAGGTATTTAAATACTGAATAAATGTAATTTTTCATCACGATTACCCAGACGACATTGATGATATAGGAAGGACTTTTACAGTCATTTACAGAAATACTTAAACTTATTTTAATGCAACAATTCACACGACGTCGTGCCTCCCGATCAACGATGATGTAGGAAGGACTTGAGCAAGCCAATCAGGATGAAACACGAAATAAAATTCTTTTCTTTTCACACACAATGCCACATAATTGACTGCGCGTCACCACCCAACTAATTGAACTGATTTTCTTCTGCTTGTGGGCAAGCCAACCAGGATGAAACACGAAATAAAATTCTTTTCTTTTCACACACAATGCCACATAATTGACCGCGCGTCACCACCCAACTAATTGAACTGATTTTTTTCTGCTTCTAGAGGGCAAACATTATTTATACCAAAAAACTTCAAAATTTCCATGAAAATAGAAGTCTAATCAACTGAAAACAATCTAAAATTCTCTTCAAAACTTCTCCAGGAGTTTGGAAGAGTACTTGAAGAGAGTTTTATCCTACCGCGGTCCAAACTGCTATGCTGTAGCTATGTTGAAGAGCTCTTGTAGAACTCCTGGAAAAAAATGTTACTTGGGTAAAAAAATATTGGCAACGGCCCTCATTTTTAAATTTTCAATTATCTAAGATTATTAATTAATTTTTTATTCATGAATTCTTACTACCTTTTATTTTCTGAATATTAATTTTTTTTCTCAGTTTCAGTTTTCTGAATTGCCAATTTTGGTATTTTTTAATTTTTAGGCACATACATTTTTAAATTATCAAAAAAAAAATCAATCTGAATTTTTATGTTTCCTAAATTAGATCTATTTTTTTCGAAATATAATTTCCTTAAAATACATTTAGCTAGCAAAATTTAAACTAAGGTGTATGTTAAAAGGTTCTCCTGGAACGTCCTGAAGCAGAGCAAAGCACTAATTCTTATTACAAAATTTTACTGATAAGGTATATAATTTCTTGGATTGTAAATCAAATTTAGGTTCGAATGGGACTTAGGATAGTCGAATCATGAACAAAACAAATTACGTTTTTCTTTTATTTTCAAATCAAATTGAAATTCTTTGGCCGAATTTTATCAAATATGAATTGTTGAGTACACGCAAAAGTGCCTTAAAAATTACCACATGCATTTTTTGAACATCTCATTACCGCCATCTTGAATTAACACCCAAAAGGCCATGCTCTCTTAGAAACAAAATTTTAAAATGTAAAAAATCATAAATCTGGTTGGTTTCAACCAATTTTGATGAAACTTTCAGAGCAGGTCCAGTTTTTAGTCTAGTTTCAAATGAACTTTGAGTTGGGTCAGAATTCCGGATTGTTCCGGATTTATCGCAGATTCCCTTGGGGTACCTTTGTTTTGGCCAGTGGGGTCACTTTATGTTTACTTAATATTTTTCTTCAACAGTATAAAGTTTTAGTGGAAAAAACTGAAGTATTATCAAAAACAAATACTCCTATGCGTATATGGCATATGATGACCCCTCCACATAGCCCTGGGACCACCGGAACCGGTTCCGTAGTACAACCGTGGGGGACAAAATCTAGAAGTCACAGAAATATGTCAAGCGACATGTCAAAAAATATCTACTGGTTCTGAAAAGACGATTGCTATCACTCAAAAGACTTTCCGAGACCATCTGGACGATTTGGCCACCTGGAACCGGTGAATCCGGAACATGGTTCATGGTAGAAAAATAATATCTGTAATTCCCATAGTGCGACATGTCAAAAAACATCTACTGGCTCTGAAAAGTTGATTGCTATCACTCAAAAGACTTTCCGAAACCATCCGGACACTTTGGCCACCCGGAACCGGTGAACCCGGAACATGGTCCATGGTAGAAAAATATTATCTGTAATTCCCATAGTGCGACATGTCAAAAAACATCTACTGGCTCTGAAAAGTTGATTGCTATCACTCAAAAGCCTTTCCGAAACCATCCGGACACTTTGGCCACCTGGAACCGGTGAATCCGGAACATGGTTCATGGTAGAAAAAAGTTATCTGTAATTCCCATAGTTCGACATGTCAAAAAACATCTACTGGCTTTGAAAAGTTGATTGCTACCCCTCAAAAGAGTGTCCGAGGCCATCCGGACACTTTGGCCACCTGGAACCGGTGAATCCGGAACATGGTCCATGGTAGAAAAATGTTATCTGTAATTCCCATAGTGCGACATGTAAAAAAACATCTACTGACTCTGAAAAGTTGATTGCTAACCCTAAATAGAGTATCCGAGGCCATCCGGACACTTTGGCCACCTGGAACCGGTGAATCCGGAACATGGTTCATGTTAGAAAAATGTCATCTGTAATTCCCATAGTTCGACATGTCAAAAAACATCTACTGGCTCTGAAAAGTTGATTTCTATCACTTAAAAGACTTTCCGAGACCATCCGAACACTTTGGCCACCTGGAACCGGTGAATCCGGAACATGGTTCATGTTAGAAAAATGTTATCTGTAATTCCCATAGTGCGACATGTCAAAAAACATCTACTGAATCTGAAAAGTTGATTGCTACCCCTCAATAGAGTGTCCGAAGCCATCCGGACACTTTGGCCACCTGGAATCGGTGCACCCGGAACATGGTTCATGATAGAAAAATGTTATATGTAAATCCCATAATGTGACATGTCAAAAAACATCTACTGACTCTGAAAAAATGATTGCTACCCCTCAATAGAGTGTCCGAGGCCATCCGGACACTTTGGCAGCCTGGAACCGGTGAATCCGGAACATGGTCCATTGTAGAAAAATGTTATCTGTAATTCCCATAGTTCGACATGTCAAAAAACATCTACTGGCTCTGAAAAGTTGATTGCTATCACTCAAAAGACTTTCCGAGACCATCCGGACACTTTGGCCACCTGGAACCGGTGTAGATGTTTTTTGACATGTCGCACTATGGGGTTTACATATAACATTTTTCTATCATGAACCATGTTCCGGGTTTACCGATTCCAGGTGGCCAAAGTGTCCGGATGGCTTCGGACACTCTATTGAGGGGTAGCAATCAACTTTTCAGATTCAGTGGATGTTTTTTGACATGTCGCACTATGGGAATTACAGATAACATTTTTCTAACATGAACCATGTTCCGGATTCACCGGTTCCAGGTGGCCAATGTGTCCGGATGGTCTAGGTAAGTCTTTTGAGTGATAGCAAACAACTTTTCAGAGCCAGTAGATGTTTTTTGTCATGTCGAACTATCGGAATTACAGATAACATTTTTCTACCATGAACCATGTTCCGGGTTCACCGGTTCCAGGTGGCCAAAGTGTCCGGATGGCCTCGGACACTCTTTTGAGAGTTAGCAATCAATTTTTTAGAGCCAGTTGATGTTTTTTGACATGTCGCACTATGGGAATTACAGATAACTTTTTTCTACCATGAACCATGTTCCGGATTCACCGGTTCCAGGTGGCCAAAGTGTCCGGATGGCTTCGGACACTCTATTGAGGGGTAGCAATCAACTTTTCAGAGTCAGTAGATGTTTTTTGACATGTCGCACTATGGGAATTACAGATAACTTTTTTCTACCATGAACCATGTTCCGGGTTCACCGGTTCCAGGTGGCCAAAGTGTCCGGATGGTCTCGGAAAGTCTTTTGAGTGATAGCAATCAACTTTTTAGAGCCAGTAGATGTTTTTTGACATGTCGCACTATGGGAATTACAGATAACATTTTTCTACCATGGACCATGTTCCGGGTTCACCGGTTCCGGGTGGCCAAAGTGTCCGGATGGTTTCGGAAAGTCTTTTGAGTGATAGCAATCAACTTTTCAGAGTCAGTAGATGTTTTTTGACATGTCGCACTATGGGAATTACAGATAACTTTTTTCTACCATGAACCATGTTCCGGGTTCACCGGTTCCAGGTGGCCAAAGTGTCCGGATGGTCTCGGAAAGTCTTTTGAGTGATAGCAATCAACTTTTTAGAGCCAGTAGATGTTTTTTGACATGTCGCACTATGGGAATTACAGATAACATTTTTCTACCATGGACCATGTTCCGGGTTCACCGGTTCCGGGTGGCCAAAGTGTCCGGATGGTTTCGGAAAGTCTTTTGAGTGATAGCAATCAACTTTTCAGAGCCAGTAGATGTTTTTTGACATGTCGCACTATGGGAATTACAGATAACAATTTTCTACAATGGACCATGTTCCGGATTCACCGGTTCCAGGTGGCCAAAGTGTCCGGATGGCTTCGGACACTCTATTAAGGGGTAGCAATCAATTTTTCAGAGTCAGTAGATGTTTTTTGACATGTCGCACTATGGGAATTACAGATAGAATTTTTCTACCATGAACCATGTTCCGGATTCACCGGTTCCAGGTGGCCAAAGTGTCCGGATGGTCTCGGAAAGTCTTTTGAGTGATAGCAATCAACTTTTTAGAGCCAGTAGATGTTTTTTGACATGTCGCACTATGGGAATTACAGATAACATTTTTCTACCATGGACCATGTTCCGGGTTCACCGGTTCCGGGTGGCCAAAGTGTCCGGATGGTTTCGGAAAGTCTTTTGAGTGATAGCAATCAACTTTTCAGAGCCAGTAGACGTTTTTTGACATGTCGCACTATGGGAATTACAGATAACATTTTTCTACAATGGACCATGTTCCGGATTCACCGGTTCCAGGTGGCCAAAGTGTCCGGATGGCTTCGGACACTCTATTGAGGGGTAGCAATCAACTTTTCAGAGTCAGTAGATGTTTTTTGACATGTCGCACTATGGGAATTACAGATAACATTTTTCTACCATGAACCATGTTCCGGATTCACCGGTTCCAGGTGGCCAAAGTGTCCGGATGGTCTCGGAAAGTCTTTTGAGTGATAGCAATCAACTTTTCAGAGCCAGTAGATGTTTTTTGACATGTCGCACTATAGGAATTACAGATAACATTTTTCTACCATGAACCATGTTCCGGGTTCACCGGTTCCGGGTGGCCAAAGTGTCCGGATGGTTTCGGAAAGTCTTTTGAGTGATAGCAATCAACTTTTCAGAGCCAGTAGATGTTTTTTGACATGTCGCACTATGGGAATTACAGATAACAATTTTCTACAATGGACCATGTTCCGGATTCACCGGTTCCGGGTGGCCAAAGTGTCCGGATGGCTTCGGACACTCGATTAAGGGGTAGCAATCAATTTTTCAGAGTCAGTAGATGTTTTTTGACATGTCGCACTATGGGAATTACAGATAGAATTTTTCTACCATGAACCATGTTCCGGATTCACCGGTTCCAGGTGGCCAAATTGTCCGGATGGTCTCGGAAAGTCTTTTGAGTGATAACAATCGTCTTTTCAGAACCAGTAGATATTTTTTGACATGTCGCTTGACATATTTCTGTGACTTCTAGATTTTGTCCCCCACGGTTGTACTACGGAACCGGTTCCGGTGGTCCCAGGGCTATGTGGAGGGGTCATCATATGCCATATACGCATAGGAGTATTTGTTTTTGATAATACTTCAGTTTTTTCCACTAAAACTTTATACTGTTGAAGAAAAATATTAAGTAAACATAAAGTGACCCCACTGGCCAAAACAAAGGTACCCCAAGGGAATCTGCGATAAATCCGGAACAATCCGGAATTCTGACCCAACTCAAAGTTCATTTGAAACTAGACTAAAAACTGGACCTGCTCTGAAAGTTTCATCAAAATTGGTTGAAACCAACCGGAGATATGATTTTGTACATTTTAAAATTTTGTTTCTAAGAGAGCATGGCCTTTTGGGTGTTAACAGATTCGAAACCACTTTACTGCCCATGTTCGCATAAATGTCCCATATGCAAAACAGAAAGCTGAGCAAAACGCAAGGGAAGTTTGTCCCACACATAAGGCTACGTGTTAAGTTTTCACGAAAAAACAGGATTTCCTCCTGATTTTTAGAACAAAGTATTGGATGTTATAGGCTCTTTTGAAAGAGCACACGATTTTGAACCAAACTGCATCAATGTGTGTGTGTGTGCAACCAACCAAACGGGACCACGCGGTCGCTTCTTACAAATTGAGTTGTTTCCATGTATTTTTAGCTCTCATTCTATACATGCAAATAACTCGCATAGGCATTTGGAAGGTGTTAGCTCTGCCGAGCTTCGGTGACCCATTTCTACGCTGGCTAGCCGAGCGCGAGGTACTTCAGCTTTGTCGACAAGCCCCGCCCTGAAGAACGTTTGGACCAATCGGATTCAAACGTTATTTAGAACTTCCGAACCCTTGTCAAATGGACAAGGACCCAGCGCGTATATAGTTGATGGTGGTAACAGTATTCCTAATTCCAGTCATAGCTCACCAAGTCGCGATGGCCTAGTGGTTAGCATTTTTGCTTACCAATCCAAAGGACGGGGGATCGAACCCCGACTCGAGCGACTTTGATTTTTCGTACATGTTCAGAGTTTCAAGATTTATATTTCCTATACTTTCTCGTTGGGAGCAGATGGGAATCGAACCCAGGACCATTCGCTTACAAAGCGAACACCGTAACCAGTCAGCCACGGCCGCTCCAATTTTGAACCAAACTGCATCAATAACTCAAAAGTGATGAAAATGCATATAGGACATTGATGCGATCATGGGCAGTTTAGTTTAGGGGTGAGTTTAGGGGTCATACTGAGTCATACTCAAGCTCGAAAATAAAAAAGATAAGATAATAAGAGGAAAGTTTTTTTTTTCGGGATTTGATAATTTGAAGTGCAAATTTTTCAAAAAAATTGATTGGAATTGAAAAATCTAGATTTCTTAGTCTCTTAAATTTGATAATTTTAAAATTTACTTTTGTAATTGTAATTGTAATTTTATTTTGCAACGATATCCTGTTAGTCAGACTTTTTATCAGGGCAAGGAGGTGTACAAACTGGAAATTTAAATTTAGACAAGTAAAATTGAATAGTTACAAATCGTGTACACTAAAACTAATTTCGATTTTGACGAACAATTGCACGCTTAAAAGCATTACGTACGTGTTTCTCTCTATATAGCTTTTGTTATTTGTAAATTTCGAAATCTCTTCATTTCTCAATTTATAAGTTACTAAATTTCTTTTTTTTGTTCTTAACTTATTTTTATTATGTCCTTTTAGGTGCTGTGACCAGGTTAGGACCGAGGATCGGTTACAACTATTATACATTTAATAATAAAAAATAAAAAAACTCCTTAAACCTCGCCTTAAACTCCATACTTAGAGATCATGTAACTGACAAGGGTTACTTTACTAAATTTCTTTATTTCAGTGCTAAAAATATTTGTAATTTCTAGCTTTCAAATTTCTATTTCTTCTTTTTCTTTATTTCTAATTTGCTTGGTTTATTATTTTTTGAAAAATCAAAAATCCACGCAAAAAGCTCTTAGATTGTTTTTGAAATTTACTCGAGAATTATGAGAAATAATCAAGAAATAAATGTTTGTTTTGATACATCAACATTCGTAGACCCCTCGACCGATCAAAGCTCATCCAAATCCATCTCAGACACAAACCTGAAAAAAACATCGAACTCAAATTAACTGTCAAATAACATCGCACAACATTAAATGTAAACATCTGATTTTAAACTTCAGTTCGCGCGCCGCAACAGCTGCTTTCATTCCGTACTTAAACTTAAGTTCGTTCCGTGATGTCCACCGAAAACCTAGCGCCGGATGAGATCCAGCGGCTGTGCCGGTTGTGCCTGACCGACGATGACTTGCAGTGTGCGCTCTTTGGCGCGGATTCCAACTCCAACCTAGCCCAGAAGATCTTGGAGTGCACTTCCATTCAGGTGAGTTTCTGATGAATTTTGACCGTTTGGGATGACCCTTTCAGTGCCAGATTTTGATTTTTTTTGTTTTCTTTTAGATTGAAAACATTCCTGGCGTACCGGGATTTCTGTGCGAGGTGTGCAAATCCAAACTGGTCATTTGCTCGCAGTTTATTTCACAATGTTTAAAGACGGATGAGAAGATTAGACGGATTTATGCGAAGCAATTTGAGCAGTTTGCGAAATCGCACGTGGAAATTGTCAGCAAAGAAAGCAGCCAGATTGAAATACTCGATTATTTCGTGGAAGATCCAGCTTCTTCCGAGGCGGACGGAAAGCAGGGCTTTCTAATTGAAGTTATAGAAGAAGCGGAAGAGCTTGAAGAGTCGCAAAATGATCAGAAAGTGACTGAAATCGAGCTATCACTGGATGAAAGTTCAGGGCAGTTGGTCAACCTGGAGCAGGAGGCGAATGACCCCTCCTGGGAACCTCAGGTTATGAACAAAATAAATTCAGCAGAAATTGAATTATCGGAAGCTCCTTCGGAGAAAGATTGCGCTAAGAAAGTGCAAGAAGAGTCTTTTTCTGAGCAAGATAAAACTTCAACCCCAAATAATAAATCCAAACATAGGCTAAAAGGCAAATGCACCATTTGTGGAGTTCCTCAACAAAACATGAAACAGCACATGGCCGTTCACACCGGCATCAAGAAACACATCTGCCAGTTCTGCAACAAAGCTTTTGCCCAGCGAGGAAATTTAACGATCCATCTGAACATTCACACCGGAAATAAACCCCACAAGTGTGACCAATGCACGAAGAGCTTTGGCGATCCGACCGCGCTAAAGCTGCACAAGGTCTTAAGAAACAAATTTTAAGTTAAATTTGGTAAAAAGTAATGCGAATTTTATTATTTCAGGTGAACCATACCAGCGAGCTAAAGTACCATTGCACCATTTGTGGGTGCAACTTCAAGTATCCGCACTCGCTGAAGAGTCACATCCGGAGCCACAATAATGAACGGAACCATGCGTGCTCGTACTGTGATAAGGCGTTCATCACGGCGTAAGTATTTGTGGAATGTTTTGTCATCCTCATTGAGGAAAGGCTATAAAATCACTTGAAAAATTAAATTCGTAATTTGACCTCATTCATTCCACCTTTGGATTCGAACCGATAACTTTTGGATTGTGGGTAAAATCTCAGACCCAGAAATAGTAAATCGAAATAAAAAATGAATCACGATATCGTCGTTGTCGCAAGTCGATTTTGGTCCATATTGAGTTAAGGACGTTTTGTGCAGGTTCCGGTAACCAAACTCATTCGCTCAGAATGATCAACCAAACAAAACGTCTGTTATTGTTTACATTGCGTGCTATATTGCAGATTGCAGCGATTTTTAGACAATCGCGTGCAAGTTGTGGAAAGCTCTATATTGCACACTTTGCACCAAATTCTCCACCCTTGCAAATAGGGGGAGAGGGGGTAATATGCACCCCCTAAGGGAAAACTGTGATTTCTCAACCATTACAGCATTACTGTGGAAGAATTTTGTTCGATGTTCTAAACCAACTATTATTCTTCGTCATCTATGTGAAAAAAGTCTTTAAAAACCTCAAAATTGTTCGAAAACATCAAATTTCTAAAAACATTTCTGATTCATTTCAAACAACCATGCGGGGCAATATGCACCGCAACATTGGGGCAAAATGCACTACAACAACGGGGCAAAATGCACCAAAACATGGGGCAAAATGCACAGCGTAAAAGCAGTTTTCACTAGTCACCACTAGTTGACACCGCTGTTTTTACAAAAGAGCTTCACAGCGGTGCATTTTGCCCCGACTACGCTTTTGTAGAAAATTTACTTAAAAATGCATTTTTTGATGTTGTTGGACTCAGCTGTCTATAGAATAATGAAGATTATGGCTAAAACTATCTACCTCAAAACTTACAATATCAATAAATGCTTTTTATATTGTCCAAAAATCATAATGAAAGTTCAATGAAAATTAGATGAAAACACAACATTTTAATGTTTTGCAAATAACTTAAGCTGATTTTATACTACGAAGCTCAAATTTTTCCAGCATGGTTTAGCAATAATAAGCTTCCAATTTCTATGATTTTTTCCCGAACAATTCTTCCAAATACCGAGAAAAGCAGGGGGTGCATTTTGCCCCAAGGGTGCATATTACCCCCTCTCCCCCTAATACCTGCACACCAAATATTTGCACGCTCGCCTAGAGTGGTTCGTGTCTCGACTGAGCTTTGTTGCTTTTGACCACTTTAGAACAGTTTCAAACTAGGGTGCGTGTCTTAGATAGTTTTTTTCTGCAGTAGTTTGAGGTGTGCACTTTTGTATCGAGCTTTCCACAACTTGCACGATTGTCTAAAAATCGCTGCAATCTGCAATAGTAGCTAAGGGGATGAATATAAAATCAAGGGAGTTCTTCATTGCCTTACTTGATTTTTCAGCATTCGTGAATGTACGATTTGTGCTGAAAAAACTTCTTTTTGAAACTTGTTTCTTAAACTTTTATTTCAGCATCAAGTTCCTTTGAAAACTTCGCATAATCGAGTTTGGATTGAATATTTCTTGATTCTCTCTTCCCTTCCCAGCAACGTCCTAAAGCGTCACATCCGCACCCACACGGGTGAACGACCCTACCGGTGTGACCTTTGCGCCAGAACGTTCGCCTCGGATTGGAACCTGGCAACGCACAAGAAGTCGCATCACGACATCCAGGTCACCAGGTGCTCCTCCTCCTCCGGCCGAAGACCGTCATCATCAGCTGCCAGGTCAAAGCCGAACGGGCCGCCGTTTGGGTGCGATCTGTGCAAGTCCAGCTTCCGGCTCAAAGCAAACCTCAAGAAACACAAGGCGATTCACGAGAAACAGAAGCGATTGGCCGCCGAGAAGTAACGCGAGAAAATTTGAAATAGAAAGCGTATTTTGTTAAGGATGAAATGTGTTTTTAAAAGTTTTTGTTATTGATGACTGCCACAGAAAAACCCATTAAAAATCCCAAAAACCCACAACTAAAGTGACTTTATTTGCCCAACTGTTGGCACTCTTCTGTTGACACAATGAATCTCCAAACCCATTTCGCATATAACCGGTCTAACCAGCACACTCCCACGACGTTTCGTAATGTGGGAAGAAGGTCGGAAGTTGATGTATTTCGCTAAAACGTGACAACCTCTTCACCGATGATGGCGCGCAAAAATTTTGCCCTTGAAAATTTCAACGCCTGCAGAAATTATCTGTGCGTAAAAATAACAAAACGAAAAAATACCGGTTTGCAATGAACATCGCGCTGCGGCGAGAAAGAAGAGAGCAGAATCTTCACCACACTTTTTATCTGTTTGCCGACATAAAATATGAGGCTCTGCTTTAAAATGCGCAAATTATCGATTGTTTGCCAACTTTCAATATTGACGATCGTTAACGATCGTGCTAAGTGTCGTCCCTTTCGAGTTGCACACTTCCGATGGGTCGCGTTCAGCGGGTGTCTGTAGCTGTAGCACCTCAACGAGCAGACTTACAGGCGGCTTGACGTGAACACAGTTTGTATTTCTTTAGGTTCCAGCTTTCAGTAGCGGACAGAGTTCAGGGTCAACGGAAGCACTTCTTCGGACAGGCATGCGAAATGCTTCTGTTGAGATGAAAGCACGTGATCGATGATGGTTTGGGAGAAGGTGATGGATCGGTTGCTGAATGTGTGAATATTCAATGAGGCTATTTTGCATTGGCAAAATTCGGGGAAATGGAGATTAGTGTTATTCAAACTATTAAATAAATAGTCAATGGGGTAGGAGGAGTCGAGGGTCGCGAGGAGATAAATCATTTCATGGAGACGCATGATGCATGAGTAAAGTTTGGGCATTGTCCCATGTCATTTATGGTCGATTCCGATTTTTTGTCATTTTCAGGTTTAGCTTGACGTTTACTTTTCGAAAAACAGATAAAATCTGTTACTTTGTTCGGAAACTCATTGAAAACAACACCAAGTCTGTTTGTCCCATCCTTCACTTCTACGCATAATTGTCCCACCAAGTATTTTCTTTCACGAAATTATTAGTTTTACGAAATATTATTTTGTTTACCTGTGGTATAGCAAGAGGATTACTATTAAGAGGCAGTATTTGTAGATTCTGCTCAGTTTGTTCTAGAGGTGGTATCGAGGTGCTCCGATTTGGATGAAACTTTCAGCGTTTGTTTGTCTATGCATGAGATGAACTCTTGTCAAATATGAGCCCTCTACGACAAAGGGAAGTGGGGTAAAACGGGCATTAAAGTTTGAGGTCCAAAACACATGAAAATTTTTAAAATTGCTCGCATTTCCGTAAAACTTCATCAATTCCAACTCTCTTAGATGCATTCGAAAGGTCTTTCGAAGCCCTTCAAATTGTGCTATAGACATTCAGGATTGGTTTAACTTTTTCTCATAGCTTTTGCAAATTACTGTTAAAAATGGATTTTTTTTAAACCATAATATCTTTTTGCAACAGCCTCCAACATCCATACTTCCATAGGTCAAAAGATAGGTAATTTCCGAGGGGGACGTCACTCCGCGATAACACACTAAAACGCACAAAAACGAGCTCGAAAAGCATCAACGCTTCTCATCGTGCCGAGTTTTCACATAACGCCACCTTAAAGCAAGTTATCGCAAGTTAACGCGCGTTAAAGCGAGTTAAAGCGACCAGCGTCTGCTCGACTTTTGAACCAACCGAATCGATCTTGCAACCTTGCTGTCTTAAGTCGAGTAGTTTTTGATCGGGTTTGGCAACTCGGTATTTGTTTTGGTTTATTTTTCCTGCAGTTTCAGGAAAAATAAACAAAGCAATCTGTGAGTTTTTTTGCCCCCCTCGGTGACGAAATCGCTGCTGGTTTGTGCCGCTACGCTGGTGGTCCCCACGGAGCAGGTGAAATCGTCTCGTATTGTGGTGCAGATGCGGTCGCCGAAGAATATGCCGACAGGGTTTGTTGAGGAGAACGGGAACGGACGGGTGGACGACATGGAAGGGAAGACGGAAAATCTTCTGACTGCAAACTCAAAGAGGAGGTAAGCTTTCGAGGGCAAGATTTTTTTGAGCGGTCGAGTTTAGGATTTTAATTGTTACCGTCCCCCCAGTGTATCGCCGAAATGTTGGAAAAGCAGCTAACGAATTTCTTCAAGGGCTCGAGAACCATCACCTTGGCCAGGGAACTGGTGATGCGGCTAAAGATCAGCAATGACGATGAGCATAGCATAATCCGGGGGCACGACGGATTCGAAACGGACCCCGAGAGCGTTGAAACGCTGGACGAGGAAGAGTTGAACGTGGATACAGAATACCTTCCGGTCCTGCCAAAAAAATCATCCGCGAACGTACGTGCAGCGCGACCTAACCGTAATAAGCAGCGACTGTCGGTCCGGAAGTTCAAGAGTTCAAGTTCCTCAGCAGCTGTTCCACGGTGACAAGAACAAGAAGGAGGTGCTCAACGGACCAGGAAGAGTTAGCAGAATGGGAGGCAGGAGGAGGCTGAAAGCGTCGCGATTTGGAGATTCGGGACCAGCTTCAGGATTGCAATGAGTCGATCAAAAAGCTGACCGCGGCAAGTTCATGAAATCAATTCTGAAAGGGCAATCTTGAGAGTTGATCGAGTAGTATGAAATAAATCAAATAATATATTTAAATTTATGGTTTATTGTCTTCCGGAGGAAGACTTTTCGTTTCCTGGCGTTTCTTGGCGTGGGACTTGTGGAACTTGTTGACCCGGAGCACGGAATTGTCCCGCTTGAAGGCAGATTCCGCACTATGATTGACGAGTGACTTGGCCAACAGGTGTTTATCGATGGATTCCTTCCACATATGGTCCATTATTACGTTGCATTTAATCTTTGCTGTCCAGATCGACGTGATGCGTCCCTCCCGGATTTTGCATGACCCACATAAATGACACGAAACCCTCGTCGGTGTACTTTCCACCTCCTCCCCTTCTTTACGATCCTCCACCAACGAAAGTTGCTTCTTGATCTTCCCCGACGGCTTCGATTCTTCGACGGCTTCGAACCCCGACGGCTTCGAACGACTTAACTCCTTGTTGGCCGCGATCAGCAGGTTAAGCAACGTGGCCAGTTATTGATTTGTAACCGCGACGGTCTCCGGAACAACTGCGGCTTCTATTCTGTACCGGCTGCAGTCGAGCTGGCCGCGTTGCATGTTTCTATCGGCCGTTCTGTTGGACAGGTTTGAAATAACTAGAGTTAAAACTGGAGTAAGCCACTCCACGATTAAAACTCACCAACAACAGGTTGCGAAGCTCGGTTTGGTCAGCGGCTGCAGCTCAGATTAGCGGGCTTTTACAGGTGTCGGGCCAGGTGGTACGATTTTAAACGTTTCGTCAATGTTGATCTCCGCAATGCAAACTCCGGGATCCGTTTCTGCAGGTTGAACCTGTTGCCAAAGTCATCATCCAACAAGGTTGGCCGTTTCAAGTCTCTGAAACATGACCCTTGAAGGCAGCTGCAAATGTTTCCTGGTACACCGCTCTTTTTTTGGTTCAAACTTTTGTTTCTTTACGAAAAGTTGGTAGGAGATTTTATTTTTCAAGAAAAAAAAAGCAAAACAAACTGCTCGAATGATTTGACAACGAGATCTGTCATTTGCTGTTGACAGTTCTCGCTGTCAAAAAAATCGAGCAGTCTGATGCGTGAACGCAAGAAAAGGTAAAGCAAAAAGCGAGTTAACGCGGTTATCGCGCGTTAAAGCGGAAAAGCAAAAGTTAGCGCTGCAAAGGTATGAAAAGGAAGCTTTATCGCTCGGTCAACGCGGGAGTGACACCCCCCTCGGTAATTTCATGGACTATAAGCTTACGGTATTAACTTTTTGGCCAATCGCAGTTTTTCTCATAGTTTTACGATTTTTCTAGAACCAACATTTTACAACGTTAGTTTTTGCCCTGTAGGCCAAGAAGACGGCACATTTCGGTCTCAATTTTATCATATTCGGAATCCTCGGTCAATTTCACGTAAGTTAGAAGTATTGGAGTTGTAATTTTGATTTAAAAAATAATTAAATAAAACACTTTTGAAAAAAAGAAATAGATCTTATTTACCCTATGATCAATACGTCAAATGTATCAAGTAGGCGAAAACTTGTTTTACCCCTAATCCGACAAAATTCTAAATAATATTTTAATTAATTCTAAATGGCATTTTTTCCAATGAAATTCAAAATTCCAAAACCTCAAAATTGAGACCAACAAGTGCCGTCTTCTTGGCCTACAGGGCAAAAACTAACGTTGTTAAATGTTTGTTCTAGTAAAATCGTAAAACTATGAGAAAAACTGCGATTGGCCAAAAAGTTAATACCGCCCAGTCACGGCATTCTAGCAGGATTCTTACAGAATTCTAGCAGAGTTTACTAGATTTTTGCCATCATTCTGTAAGTTTCCTTCCATCATTCTCACAGAATTCTGGCTCAAATGCAATAACCGGTTCTGGCAGAAACCGGTGAAATCAACCGGTTTTGCTAGAATCCTGCTAGAATTGTGCTAGATCCAACTGACAGGCAATTCTGCTAGAATGCTGCTAGAATTTTGCTAGAAATGTTCGGTTAAAAATTTTGTGAGAATCCTGCTAGAATTTTGTCAGAATGTTATTGCTGAAAATATTTCAGCAAAATAAAAGCTGTGTTTTGCTTCACACGAAATTTATTTCTATTTATATTACAAAATTATTTCACTGCACTCAGATTCCCGGCAATACCAACATAGAAGCGGCAACTGTTGTTCCTCTGAGACAACTTTTTTGTTCCATTATCCGATCTGCACGAGTTGAGAAGGCTTTTCCTTGATGCCGATGATGAGGAATCGGAACTCCCAGTTCCAGGCCGGGTTGTCGCCAGTACCGTAGAGCCACATCTACAAAGAGAACCGGAGAAGGACGGTTAAACAAGCGGAGAAGTAAGTTGAGGTCATTGTCATAATGCTTGACATTCGTAACAGGTGTCGCAATTTTCGGAGTGGATGCTTACCTGTGAAGCGATGTTGTAATTTGCCAGCAAATCATTTGATTCCGACCTTGGTTCCGATGGGTTTTTGACGATGATGTTGCTCCCGAAAAAACGTGTTCAAACGGTCGAGGTAGAATAAAACGAGTGAAAATTGAACTTGTTGAAACACGAACTGAACCGGTACAAGGCCAGCCAATCAGCGAGCAGTATTTCCTGTAAGAAAATTCTTACAAAATTTTAACAGAATTCTGACAGAGCTGCTAGAATGATTCTAGCAGGATTCTAACAGAACCAATTCTGTAAGAAAATCTCGTGTCTGGGCGTTGGCTTATAGTCCATGAAATTCCCTAACTTTTGACCTATGGGAGTATGGGTGTTGAAAGCTGTTGCCAAAAGTTATCAAGGGTTTAAAAAAATCCATTTTTAACAGTAATTTGCAAAAGCTATGAGAAAAAGTCAAACCAATCCTGGATGTCTATAGCACATTTTGAAGGGCTTCAAAAGACCTTTCGAATGTATCTAAGAGAGTTGGAATTGATTAAGTTTTACGGAAATGTGAGCAATTTTAAGATTTTTCATGTGTTTTGGACCTCAAACTTCAATGCCCGTTTTACCTCACTTCCCTTTGTCGTATAGGGCTCATATTTGGCATGAGTTCATCTCATGTATAGACAAACAAACCCTGAAAGTTTCATCCAAATCGGAGCACCTCGATACGACCTGTTTCACATCGGTGAAAAACTCGCTCTTAAGATTAAAAGTGATAAACTGCTAACTTGTATGATTAGGGATTGCAACAAATGTCAGAATTTAGCCATCGACCGGCGGTGAGTTAACCTGTAATTTTCAATCGACGATCAAAAGGAAAATTTACTCAACTTTGGAAAATAATTTATCATTATTTTATTTAAACTCATGAGTTATTTTTGGAAATGACAAAATCGTAGGTATTATGTAATCCATATGAAAAATGAATAAAAAAAAACATTAACGAAAAGGGATTTTTTTTCAGAGGTAAATAATTAGTTTAAAAAAAAATTCGAAACAATGTGTAGGATTTGCTTTTAAAATCTGCTAAGAATTTTCTATTTTTTTCAAAGTTTATAACGCCCCCTTCCCTCTTTCATATCGGTCCGAAAATTCAGTAGGCAAACAATTTTTTTTTCTAAAAACTTCACAATTTTAAAGGAAATAGAATTAAAATCAACTGAAAAAAATAAGATGCATTTTTCTGCTTTTGAAATCATATTTACAAATGCGGTAAGATCACCAAGATGCTCTATTCTCTCGTCAAGACAGTGTTTAAGCCGGCGATGACGTACGGTTACCCGGCGTGGTACGACTGTGCCGCTTCCCACCGGAAGAAACTTCAAGTCAAGCAGAACCGGCTGTTGAAGATGATGCTAAATCTGGATCCTTTGCACCCGACCGACGACGTCCACAGGATGGCGAAGATGGAGTTGATCGATGATTGGCTCCAGCGAGTGCTACCGGAGTTCTGGATGGGGTGCGTCACCTCAGTCAATCCCCTGCTGCCGCGGTTGTCCCCTTGAGCTGTGATATTAGAATAAGTAATGCCTCATTTCCACATCTACTAGCTATTTCGAAGGTTATTTTTGCAATTTTTTTCCTTCTTTGTTCAATTTGTTCTCCTTAGTACCAGTAAACTCTCTCCCCATTTTGAACAAATCAGCTGTTGAAAGGTAGTCCATATCTCAGCTCAGGATAACAACTGCACCAATGTAATTGTTAAAGCAACCTAATAAAATGAAATAAAATGACATGAAATGAAATCATATTAAGCATGCTTGGGATCTAACAGCAATATTTTATTTTTTGGTAAAATTCTTTTTTGCAGTACTGAAAAAAGTTTTATTTTGCTGAAAAAAAATATCCAATACAGTCCAGACTCGATTATCCGAAATTTCTATTTTCCGAAGTTCGATTATCAAAAGGTTTGTATAAGACTTCGGCTAATCCCTCGCCCTGTCGAATCACAACAAAAATGTTTTGTTGTGTTTTTTTTTTTTAATTTTTTTTTCTTTTAACACCGAATTCGAGTTCTGCGACCCCTTTTTAGTCATATTTTAATATTGCTTATTTCACGATAAAATCAAGTTTGGCCTTTTTTCCGACTGACAAGAATTTATGGACGCTTGACAGCCGCAGTGCAAAAAAAGTAGAATTGAACCAAAATTCAGCGTTGATTTGGCTGTCAACTTGGTTTGTTTTGAAAACTTCCCGGAAACTCTGCCAAAAACTCAAGGCAACCTTTGACAACAACCGAAAATTTGTTCTGCGGCTGTCATGCGGAGATTTTTCTGCGGCCATTTCAGCGCGCGTGAACTCTAATTATTGACGCCCGCGATAATAGTTGGTTGCCTATTAAATTACAAAATGCTCAACCCTTTATTAAATTACAAAATGAAAAGGGCTCGAATATTTCATCACCGCCATTTTGGCATGCCATACTTAAGCTCATACTTAAGCTCAACTTCGAGCTCAACATTTAAAAATAAGAAAACAATTTTTATTCGTAATTCGATTATATCCGAAGTGATTTTTTTCCGAGGCCATTTAAAATTGGCCCTCTGGTTGCTGAGATACAGCGGCTTAAAGAAAAAAAAAAGTAGGAAAATTGAACTTTTTTAAATCTCACCCAAACAGTTTTGCAATTTCTAATGTCGATATCTCAGCAACTAATGGTCCGATTTTCAATGTTAACAAATGAAATTTTCGTGAAATTTCAGGTACAGGTCACAAATTTGAAAAAATGGAATGAATTTATGAACATCCCAAGTAGCAATCCAAATGCTCCTAAGTTTTATCAGTTTTTATAAAACATTTGAAAAAAGCTTCTTGGGCTTAGCAGAATACTGTTTTAGAAATATCTTGAAAAAATCTTACAGTTATCTTGAAGAAGATATTCCCAGAACAAATTGACTTTTCCAAATCAGTATTAAACCCAAGTTGTTTAGGGAAAGCTTTATTCGAAATCTTTTTGACTTGACTTTTCAATTGTCAAACTCAGTCTACTTTTAGCAGCGAGAAGATCGGACGTTTCCAAAGTGCCGGGCAAACTCTTTTATTAAATTTATTAAGCAAAAAGATCATACTGCTTTCGTAATTGTTATGTGGGTTAGTGATTAAATTGTGTCAAATTTAGATTCGTGTGGTGGTCAAACTTGTTAGTGTTGTCCTTCTTTCTGAGCTTCCGGCATTGAAAATTGGAAGACGGTTCCGAATCATCAATTGAAGTAAAGTGACAAGTATTCTTTGCTGTTAATAAATAAAAACGGTGTGAACGTAATCCTAGTTTTATTCAAATATGACGAAAACTCGCTATTCGTAATTCACGATGATGACGAAAATGTGCCAACACATGTTTTTTTGGATCTACCTCCAGTGGGCTAAAACTTGCATGCGCTACGGTCGCAGTATTGTGCATTTTACTCTGGGTTAAAACTATATCAAAGCTCACTTCAGTCTAGAACCCCTTGCTTAATCTTAATCAAGAGCTTTTCATGAAACGTTATTCTTGATCAAGAGCGTCTCCAGAAAAGATGTTTTTCTAATAGCTTTAAGTAAGAACAAATAGATTCAAAGAATTTCGCAATGTTTTAATGAAAAAATAGCAACCTAGATGGACGCCATGATGGTGTTTACAGCTAAACAAGACAAGTTTGCTTCAATTTTATGAAAAATTGGAGTTATTTTGATATAATAATGTATTCGGTGTCTATTTTTTTGAGGTATCTCAAGAAATTAATAGGTGAAATTTTAATGGCATGGATTTTCTCGATATGATTGGATCGATAATCAAACACTTATTTATATAATTATGATATTCTTGTCACCGAATTAAGTTAACCATTTGTTGTTTGGGACCATCCATAAACCACGTGGACACCTTAGGGGGGGGGGAGTATTGCGATTGTCCACGATCCATACAAAAAAGTTTTTTTTGTATGGACAATTGTCCACGAAGGGGGGGGGGGGGGGTGTCCACGTGGTTTGTGGATGGTCCCTTTAAAGTTTCAAAGAATATGATAAAATAAATATTGCACCCATATTTTCTTGATAAAATCTAATTTATCCTAACCGAGAATGAACAAGTTTAAAATATGTTTTATTGCGGCTACCAAGAAATTTTCAATAAAGCTATAAATTTAATTAGCTTTAGAATAAGTTCTATTAAATCTCTTGAGAGTATCTGGAGAGTACGTTAAAAATCAACAGCAATACTGTTTGGCTCTAGAACTTCTCTAAAATAGTCCATTTTACACTTAATGCTGCTTTAACTCTTCTTTATTGCTGCTTTCAGGATAAAGCGGTTTTTTGCTCGAATCTTTCCAGAGACTCTTGAAACATACTTCCAGAGTGAATTAAAACGTAAATTGTTACTTGGGATATTTATTTCCTCAGAGTTTCACGTCTTTTCCAAAATTTGTAAAAATCTTAAAACTTTTTTTTTGATTGAAAATGCATAAATAAACGTTATGCAATGTGATCTAAATAGTTTACAATCGATTGTTCATGTTTGTTCGGTCTAAATCTAAATTAAAACCAAAATTTTGTTGTCCCTTGATTTTAAAGGGAAACGAAATAAAATTTGGATTGGTCAAATTATTCGCATTCATATCCCATTTTCGATTTGATTTATAGAATTGTTATCATATTTCAGTCTAAAAACCTTTTTCCCCTTTTATCGTGGTTTTAAAAAAAGCGCGGAAATGGCGAAACGAAACGCATAAAAGCATGCAAAAATCTCTTTATTTCGGATGTTATCCCTTAGCCAGCCAGTTTTAAACAAAATATAAAAAAATCTGAATGTTTTTTTCAGGTACGTTGGTTCAGAAATTACCTGTTATCCAAAGGAATTGGTACAACATTTCTGGAGTTTTTTTTTGAAAAGGTCCAATAAACCAAATTTTCAGTTTTTGCTTTTTGGGTGTTTTTTAATACCCCTGACTCAAGGTGGTTTCAAAAACACCCAAAAAGCAAAAACTGGAAATTTGGTTTATTGGACCTTTTCAAAAAAAAAAAAAAACTCCAGATTTCCAAATTACCTCGCAAAAGGTTACCCCGTTCCGAAGGTGACGTGATTGGCGTGTTCTGTCGTCATCACCCAACACCTCCCCCGCGCTCTCGCCGACGGCGACGACAAAACATATATAAAACGCCAGTGTTTATCAGCGAATTTAGTCAGTTCGAATACCGGTTTGGCCCAGTGTTCACACCTGGACAGTGTGTTGTGCGACAGTCGAACGATTGCCTTTTTCACGGTTCAGTCGAGTTTCATTCATTGTTGGGATCAGTTCGCCGGTTCCGTTCCGGAGTATCTCGCGCCATTATGATGGAGAAGGTCGTCATCGTTGCGGTTCTGCTGTGCTGCTCATTAGTTGCACTTTGCAACGGTAATTTTATGCGCTCATTACGATGCGTTACGTGTTACGATTGGGTGCTTTTGTTACAGTTTGGCTCAGTGAGGGGAAATTCCAGTGTCATTTGGGATAAAGATGTGACAACGTGACTGTAATATTTAAAACTATATGTGTTCTAGATCTGTTCGATTTAATGATGCTGTGACTTAAAGAAGCAGATTGAGAGAAAAAGTGATATCATTTGGACCTTACAAGTTATTTGTGATTGCTGATTGTGTACAATTATGAACAATCCAACTATGTAACATTTATTAAAACAGTAGTTAGAGCGATACTATGTGCATTTATATGAAAAAATAAATAGAAATTATTAGATTTTGAATACACACGCAGAAAAATGTTTTGTAGAATCAGCCTGTACGAGGTTTAAATCAACAAAATTTTTGTTGAATTTAATCAACGCCAATTTTCGTTGAAAAAAACCTTGATTTTCAAAATTCCACAAAAGTCTTGTGTTGTTTTGAAAAAGCTGCTTTGACGTTTAGCGTTGATTCAACAAAAATCATGATTTTCAAATCAACAAAACGTTTTGTTGATTCAAATATGCCTTATTTTTCTGCGTGCAAATAAATTGTGAATCGTACAAATCAATTTTAAGCATTTAATTTAGAATTTTTTGACGTATATATTTTGAAAAAGAATAGCAGTACCTTGAGTGTGGGTGACTATGGGTCAAAAAATGATACACCTCCCGTAATTTCTTTAACAAAACAATTTTAATAACATTGAAAATCTTTTGATGTAGAATTGTTCTTTGATAGTTCACTAACATTTTCCCAAAATATGGTGGAATTTGATGAACTCTTTCTTAAATGCCAATCGTTTGAAAAGGGACCTAATCTCATCCCAGAGCGGTGACCCTTTTTAAAGAATTTAGTTTCATTGAGAAGAACCTGAGAAATTGTAAAATCCGTAGAAAATCAGTCTCAGACTGGCAGCCACTAGTGAGTCAGCGACGTGCGGAAGGTGAGGGCACTCCGCGCACTGGTTCTGTCCTCAATAGACTCAATCTTCTTTTCTCTACCAAAAATAACAAAATTGAAAAGTACAAGTGGTGAAAAGTTCTAGTTTTCAGCATTTAAATGTGTGCTGAAAAGTTTAACTTGTAAGCACTTGTGTTGAAAAGAAATAATTTTTAAAGTTGTTTTGCTTTGAACGGTGAATTGACAAAAATCGTGGAAATTTGACATAAAGGGTGTTTTTCAGAATTGCAAAAAATTGTATGTTACAAAACTTTGTTTTTCAGCACCTTCGTATTTTCCAACTTGATGAACCTTGTTGGATAAATGTAGGACTCGTGGTTAAAACATATTCTTTTTCAACTTGTTGCATAAACTACTATATTTATGCTTTATTTTCTACGTATTTTCAATCAGCTATAATATTTCTTCATCAATTCACCAGTCTCTTTCTGATTTTTATTGTTCTTTTTAGTGACATATGTATAAAAATAATTTATAATTGTGGTTTTGTTGATAAAATGTTTGATTTAGTTTTATGATAAAAAACAGGCAAGGAATGTATAGTTTTTTTTTCTCGTCATATTAAATTTAGAAAGCTGAACTATTTTTTTTTCTAAATTCCAAGTTTAAACAAGCTTTAATAGCCTTGTTTAGTCATTTTTTTCCAACATGTGGAAAGCTACTTAAAGACTAGTATAAATATTCTTTAAAGTAAACAAACCGTCACAAGAAAAAGCTTTGAAACTTCAAACAGGGATTATTTTTTTGAATTTCCGGTTTTCACGGAAATCATTAAACCAAATTATTAAATATCGTGAAAATTCGAAACAAAAACTCTTAAGTATTCTAAAAAGGAATCTTTTTTAAGTTTAAAAATATAAATAATCTTGTTTCTTGTAATTCTATTTTCAAAATAAAATTGTGGTCAAATTTGCATTACAAACAATGAAAATATGATTTATTCAAATCAATTCAGTTTTATTTGTGAATAATCAAGTTACAATGAGTTCGTTTAGGTACATAACAGAGTTTTGGTGTTCCTTTCAGCTGTGTTTTACATCATAATTCAATCGAAAAATTATTACTTATAACTATGGAATAGACAAGAGTAAGAAAAACTTTTCAAAAAACTTACAGGAAAATATGATTTAATTTCGTAAGATTTCGAGGGAAAAAACATACTGTCGATGGTCCAAAAAGTGATCAATGATTTCTCGTTAAAACTCGTGTAAAACTAATATCGACTCAGAAAAATTCTACTAATTCTATTTCTACTGAACAACAAATTTACAAGAAACAACAAGTTAACATGCCAATGAACAAAAAAGGATTCAAATCTTAATATTAAGCAAATCCAGCTCAAATCGGGATTTTTTTATACTTTTGTACCCGACCCTCTCCGATTTCAATGAAACTTTGTAGACATGTTATCCTAGGCCTATATAAGCCATTTTGTGTATATAGAGCCAGTTTTACTCGAAAATAACATATGAGAAGGGCGTAATTTATTTAAATATTTTTGTATTTTGTAATCTAAAAATTACTGCATCTCGAAGTCGTTGCATCGTATCAAAAAGTGATCAAAGCCAAACTTTTAGAAAATTGGACGGAATTTCTAATAAAAATACACTGAAATAAAAATACTGGCGACTTCTATAAGTTTTATTTTATTTTAAAGTTTAAAGGTAAAATTTTATTGTGATGTCACAATTTTTTTATCGTTCAAAATTTTTGAGGAAATAGCCTAAGATGTCACAAAAAGACTCACGAAAAATGCAGGATGGTTTGTCTCTCCTAAAAAATACAAAAATCATTTACTTAAACTGTTTTTTTGAAAAGTGCTCTAAACGCTCTAAACGTCAACATTTTAAAAAACCAACAGTGGGAATCGATTCCCCAGACAATTTTACATAAAATTCTTTATATTGGTGATTGTTTTATGTTCAATACTTGTGAAGATACAGTGCTTTTGAAAATAAAAATGTTGATAAAATGAGTTTTTTTGTGGTTTTTGGCAATTTCTATATAGACTTGAATTTTCAGTCTCGTAAATATTTTTACCGAAAAGCTCGTCCAATTTCACATAAGTTTGTGTGTGTATATGCCGAATGCTGATACAGCTTATCTCTGTCCCGGGTGTTAGGTGGTGATAAATTTTGCATTTTGTATTGCAACTTATGTCTAAATTACCGCTCTATAAGAATTGCTTCTAAAAGACAATGAATTTGACATTTTATTATCCTCAGCTGAAACGGAAGAGCCATGCCCGGCCCCACCAAAGCACTACACAGAGCTTGGATGCAAACCCATCAAAGACGAAGGACACCGTTGCCCAAATAGGTGAGTATTTTGAACTCCATTTACGCCATAACTACAGATTAGACACTCCAAACAATGCATCACGTTTACACACCCCCGCACCATAAACGTAAATCATACGTCAAAGCTGCCTTTTTTGCTGAATGAATGACGCCCCGGAACAAAACAGGTTCTAATTGAGTTTGCTCACTCACGTTTCCAGGTACGAGTGTCCGAAGCTAACGGATCGTGACGGCCAAAAGTGCTACTTCAATGGAAACATTTACGAGCCCGGAACCGGTCTGTCGAAAACCGACCAGGAGCTGGTCAGCTGTAGCCCGGCATGCCGTTGCAATAAGTGAGTGATTGAAATGATTAAAATATTAGACTCCTTCCGTAATACTTTCTTGGAATGTTAAATACACAGTAAAATCTGTATTTAAAAATTACTTTAATTTATCTAATCTAATTTATCGTGAAATCTCAATTTCTCCCACAGCAAAACTTCGCCAGCATCCTTCACCTGTGCCTCGATCGACTGCCCGGAGTTCTTTGGCCGGAAGGAGGACTGCATCTACCAGTACGAAAAGGGCCAGTGCTGTTCCTCGGGAGCGCCAGTTTGCGGTGAGGACAAGATCGAGAAGTTGGCCGAGTGCTACTTTGAAGGTGAACTGTACCGGGAAGGTCAGAAGATGTATCCGACGGAGGAATCGTGCTACAGCTGCCACTGCCAGAAGGGCTTCGATAACAGCACGGTGGTGGGCAATCCGCACTGCCAGGAAGTCAACTGTGGAATCGAACTGCGCAGCTCGGAACGACTGGCCCGTGGATGCATTCCGGTGTACTTTGGGAACGACCGATGCTGTCCGATTTCGTGGAGATGTCGTAAGTTTAACCGAAAAGCGTAACCAAAGCTATTCTTAATTCAATGAAAATCTTACCTTACAGCTGAAGATAAGGACACCGTCATCGTCGAAGGTCGTCGTGGAACCGAAGAAGTCACCGATCCCAAAATGCAGTGCAAGTTTGGAAAGTTGACCATGGCTGTGGGAGATTCGATTTCCTCGGAAGACAAGTGTGTCTCGTGCAAGTGCACTGTCCCGCCGATGCCGCATTGCATCCAGAGCAGGGATTGCTAGCTCTGGTTGGAGTTCAGTATTCGTATGGGTTATCCCGTTGGTGCTTAAATCTACAGCAAAACGTACAAAATTATTTCACTTATTTATTGTATACATTGTAGTTTAGTAAGAAATTAAAAAGATCAATAAATTACATGCACTTTTTGAACATTCAAATATTTTTATTTTACTTTTAATGTTTAACGTTTACCCGATTTTACTCAATTAAAAATTTATTAATATTTAAAATTTAGTTTTCAACTTTTTTTTAGAGATAGTTTCTGTTTTTTTCTAATTTTTTTTATATTTGAAAGACACACTAGAATTATTCTTCAACCGTAACCCTCTACTGCCCTCTACTACTACCAATTATTTTTCAAAAAAAAATCAAATTAATCGCTCTACAGCATTGCCTTGGCGTTCTCGATTGCGAGATTCCTACTCGAAACTAGGTGTTCGAAGGCTTGATTGTTGAGGCAATTGCAAACCTCTTTTTACACCTTAGCTTCCATCCACCCCGGGATTCGAACTGACGACCTTTGGATTGTTAGTCCAACCGCCTACCAGCGACTCCACCGAGGCAGGACCCAGGAAGACGACTCCTATACCTGGACTGAGCTAACGACCTAACATTTTTAGGTTAGTCCGGGGCCAACATTTACTTCCCGTCCGACGGAAGGCGTGATCAGACAAATATCGTCTCGAAAAATGCCACCAGGACCTTCTGGGATCGAACCCAGGCCGACTGGGTGAGAGGCAATCACGCTTACCCCTACACCACGGTTCCCGGTTATTTTTCAGTATTTTTAATTTATCCCGGAGGTGATTTTGAGGAACTTTTTCTTAATTCATTTTTAGTATTTTTAAATCTTGTTTTGTTTTAGTTTTTCTGGAACGTAATTTTACTATGGAGTAATTATCTACGATTTCGCAAACAGACATTCCTTGTATTTTGTTATTTGAATTAAACTTTGCGGATGTGCTGCAAAATGTCGAAGGACATAAGGTCAAATGGACAAAAGGTCGAATGCCAAAAGTTCGAAAGACACAAGATCGAATGGACAACAGGTCGAAAGTGGAAAAAAGGTCGGATGAACAAAACGTCGAAATGACAACAGGTCGTATGTGAAAAGTGAAACAAACAATAATAATTATAAACTTCTAAATTATACCTGAAAAAGTGTTTTCTTACAAACAATTCAAAATATTATCTGTGAGTTTATCCATCTTTTTAGTAATGATTTGTCAAATAAACAGTTTTCATTCTATTTTTCAAAACAACTTATTATTGTTTGTCGCAATATTTTTGACAGTTTTCCTTTTATTTAAAACATGAGCAGGTCTTTGAAAAGGAAGTTCAACTTCTAAAATATTTTCGAAGTTAATTTTTATTTTTAAAAATAAAGCCGATACAAATATATGGGGAGGGGGGGGGGGGAATAAAAAAATTTAAAAATTTAAATAACAAGCCGTAGTCTCAACATTTGAATGCCAAAAGTGTTTTAAAATGCATTTTACACTAGTTCAGTTGTCTTGCAATCATTGATTTTCAAAAATGTAAGATTTGACGAAAACAAAAATATGAGCGAAAAAGAAAACTTTTTGCGTTACTAATCACCGAAATTTTTCAAAAATTAAAATAATTTTTAAATCAACCTAAATATGCAAAAAATGATTCTTTACACAGGAGAATGTTGGGGAAATATACCCATGTTAATCACATTAAGCCGTTCGACCAATTCTCATCACTTTTGCCGTTTTACGCAAATAAATCAACATTTTCAAATGTATCAACAATGGAAAGTTGCTTGTTCACTTTTATATGAGCTATTTAATACTTTGGAACAGTTAAAAACACATTATGAAAGCTGTAATTCATGATCAAAGTGCTGATATGCCGATAATAGAAATAGGCTGAAAAAGGGTATGGTTCCCCTATTTTATATTGATTCCAGGTGATTGCATTTAAATTTCAATTGAAATTTTGAAGGTTATTGAGAAAATATTTTTTTGCCCCCTGATTTTTCGGGCCAACTTTGAAAGGAAAGGGGAGGGGGCAAAATTTCAAATGAAATTTGTACCAGCCTCACCTATTCTTGATTGTCATTATATTTTTGCGAGTTATTCCATTCTTTCAAACATGAGCAGTTTTTTTTTAAATAAATAGGGTTAATAAGATGACACCGGGAAAAAAAATCACAAAATTTAAGCTTTAAGAGATCTCATCCACCACCAGACAAGATAAACGATGTTAAAAATATACAATGTAGTATTTTTTCAGTCTTTCAAAAATATTATTTGCGAGGGTGCTTTTTCTTTTTCCAAGAATAATTTTTTTCTATGTTTTTGTTTTAGAGCAATTCCAGCCTAAAACAGGAATTTTTCAGGTACTTTTTTCTCGACCCTCTCCGATTTCAATGAAACTTTGTAGACATGTTATCCTACGCTTATATAAGCCATTTTTGTGTATATGGAGCCAGTTCCACTCGATAATGACATTTGGGAAGGGCGTAAGTGTTTTAAATATTTTTGTAATTTGGAATTTAAATACTTCTGTATTTCGCAGCCGTTGCATCGTATCAAAAAGTTGTCAAAGACAAACTTGTAGGAAATTTGACGAGCTCTTCGATAAAAATACACTGAAAGAAAAAAAACACTCAACTTTTATGAGATTTTTTAATTTTAAAGTTTAAAAGTCAAATTTGAGGGGGAGCCCACGATTTTTTTTCGTTTAAATTTTTTGTGAAGATAGCCTAAGCTGTTACAAAAAGACTCACGAAAAATGCAGGATGGAGCAACTCACCTAAAAAAATACAAATATCATTTACTGAAACTGTTTTTTTGAAAAGTGCTCTAAACGTCAAAATTTTCAAAACCCGAATAAGGGAATCGATTCTCCAGACAACTTTACATAAAAGTCTCCATATTGACTACTGTCCTAAGTCCAATCCTTGTGAAGTTACAGCGGTTTTAAAAATAAAAATGTTGAAATAAAAGGTTTTTGGCAATTTCTATATGACAGACTTGATTTTTCAGTCTCGAAAATATTTTTACCGGAAAGCTCGTCCAATTTCCCATAAGTTTGTCTTCGACCACATTTCAATTGGATGTATGGGCTTACAGATAGACAAACAATGGGAAACAGATAGACAAACAATGACAAACTTATGGGAAATTGGACGAGCTTTTCGGTAAAAATATTTACGAGACTGAAAAATCAAGTCTGTCATATAAAAATTGCCAAAAACCATCAAAAAACCTATTTTTTCAACATTTTTATTTTTAAAACCACTGTAACTTTACAAGGATTGGACTGAGGACAGTAGTCAATATGGATACTTTTATGTAAAATTGTCTGGAGAATCGATTCCCGTGTTCGGTTTTTGATATTTTGACGTTTAGAGCACTTTTCAAAAAAACAGTTTCAGTAAATGATTTTTGTATTTTTTTAGGTGAGTTGCTCCATCCTGCATTTTTCGTGAGTCTTTTTGTAACATCTTAGGCTATCTTCACAAAAATTTTGAACGAAAAAAAATCGTGGGCTCCCCCTCAAATTTGACTTTTAAACTTAAAAATCAAAAAATCTCATAAAAGTTGAGTGTTTTTTTTCTTTCAGTGTATTTTTATCGAAGAGCCCGTCAAATTTCCTACAAGTTTGTCTTTGACCACTTTTTGATACGATGCAACGGCTGCGAAATACAGAAGTATTTAAATTCCGAATTACAAAAATATTTAAAACACTTACGCCCTTCCCAAATGTCATTATCGAGTGGAACTGGCTCCATATACACAAAAATGGCTTATATAAGCGTAGGATAACATGTCTATAAAGTTTCATTGAAATCGGAGAGGGTCGGGTACAACCGATTCCCTATTTGGCAAGGAATTGCTCTTTAACATTATTTTATAAAAAGGAATATTTTTTCGAGTACCTTTTTCAATCAAATGATGTAAATTTTTTGAAACAATCTCCAATAAAAGATGGGTAAGATGGCTAAAATTTATATTAAACAGTTTATAGTTATTTTTTTATTTTTGTAATAAATCTTCACAATTTCCACAATCTTTGATACAAATTTTGAATGTTCATAAAAGGCCAGTAGCATCACCATTATATTACTTTAGTGCACTTGAAGTACACTAAATACACTCAACCCCCGGTGGTTGGTCACTTTTTCGTTTGACACTTTTTTAGTTTGTACCCCGTTGGTTGGTCAAAGTCAAACTAAAAAGTGACGAACTGTCACTTTTTACACGGCGCTCATGCACACTATCAAAACAAACGTTTGATAGTGTGTGTGATCTTCGTGTAAATAGGGTGTCAAACTAAAACGTGACCCCATTCGTTTGACAACAGTTGGTGTCAAACCATCGGGATTTGAGTGTATTAGGACTAAATACTTCACATTTGATTATTAGCTGATGCTGTTTCCACTAGCAAAACCTTCACCCTGAATATGAAGTGATAAGCGCTGCCATCTGTTTCTTGTGTGTCTATAAAACACTCGTAATCATCAGAGATCTTAGTCAGTTGGATTTGAGTTCAATAAAGGAAGGAGTTAGTTTTTTTCTCTGTTTAATTTAAAACTTTCTATTTTTCAAAGTATTCTTGAACGTTCAATATTATTTTTTTCCGCAAACGGTTGAGATATTTCCGGACATCATGATAAAGAACGTTACCGGTGCAATTTTACTGTGCTCATTAGCTGCACTTTGCAATGGTAATATTATATTAATTAGACATAGCGTGCGAGGTGCAGTTGTTCTAATTTGAAGCAAAAGTTTAAAATGGCGAGATATTGCAAAATTACTGAAATTATAATTTTGTTAATGCGATTGACAATTAGAGACAACACATTTTGCGTAGTCAATACCTGTGACTGAAGTTTGAATCAGATTGTTCAGAGATTTTTTTGTTTGATCAGTTGTATATTTAAGGTGTTTTTATTTGAGAAAAATATCGACGTAAAATGTTGTTTAACATAAGATACTGTTTCGTATTTTAGGTCATGAAGTTTTAAACTATCGAATAATCGCATAACTACATTTTCATACCATAATCTGACATTATTTGTAAACAAAGAGTTCAACAGTTTGAAATTGATAAGGCACTTACCGTAGATCATCGATTAAGGTTAAGTAATCATCTATTCAAATGTAATCTTTCAGCTGATTGCCCTGCTCCTCCAAAGCACTACTCAGAGTTAGGATGTAAACCAATTAAAGATCAAGGTTACGATTGCCCAAATAGGTGCGTGCAAATTTGAAAAATAAACCAATACGTCTTAATGGTTCAACCATTGCAGATACGACTGTACAACATTATGGAAACGTGACAATCAAAAGTGTCACTTCAATGGCCACTCTTATGAGCCTGGAACTTCACTATCCGAAAGTGACCAAGCATTGGTACCTTGCTCGCCAGCCTGTCGTTGCATGAAGTAGGTTTAATTGCATCAGAATCAAGAACATGTGCCCAATCTTCAGTTTTTTTTCAGCTACTCCTCGCCAGCTTCCTTCAACTGTGCCAGCAACGAATGTCCGGAGTTTTTCAGACGAAAGGAAAACTGCATCTACCAGTACACCAAGGGTCAATGTTGCACCACAGGTCCCGCCATTTGTGGCAAGAAAATTGAAGAACTCGGCAAGTGCTACCTTGGGGGAAAGCTCTACCGAGAGGGTGAGCCGATGTTTCCGGAGGATAATTCCTGCTACAAGTGCCATTGCAAGCAGGGATTTGATAACAGTACCGTGGTGGGTAATCCAGACTGCTACGAAATCAACTGTGGCATTGAGTTGAGGAACGCGGAACGGTTGGCCCTTGGCTGTATTCCGGTTTACTTTGGAAACGATCGGTGCTGTCCAATTTCGTGGAGATGTCGTGAGTACAAGTATTTTTTTTCCAAATTCATTTTCACTTAATCATAATTTTATTTTACAGCTGAAGACAAGGATAAAATCATTGAAGAGGGCCCTCGCTCAGCCCAAGATTCAAAGATGCAGTGCAAGTTTGGCAAACTGACGATGGGCGTTGGAGATTCGATTTCCTCTGAGGACAAGTGTGTCTCGTGCAAGTGTACTATTCCACCGATGGCTCAATGTGTTCAAAGTAGGGATTGCTAAAGTGTGAACTGCATTTTTGTGTGAAGTCAATGGTGATAACACTAGCATAAACTTTGAAATCCTTAGAGACACTTGCACCTTGAATAAAAAAAATAAAAAAAAGGAAAAATGGTTCAGGGCATAAATTAAGGTCTTTTACTCAAAATTGTATGGAGAATTAGTGTGGTTCGTCGCTATTGCATATATCCTAGAAATTAAATGCAATATGTAAGAGAAGAGAACCACACTGTTTCTCTGGAAAAAAAATCCACTGTGCCTAATCAAACAAAAATACAATTGTACGTGACTCTGAGGATCCCAAATTGTATGCTTCCCCTTGGTAGTTTAGTTATCGATCAATGGATAACAAGTTTAATAATAATTTTTTTTGGAACAATAGTAGTCAGTTCAAGAAAGAAACGAGTGGGAAGGGGGGGTTGACAAAACTAAACTGCTTTCATGCCAAGATTAAAATAATTAAAATGTTTTTTTGCACATCTGTTGTAAAACTATAATTCCTGTCTTTTTAATTTTCGCTACAAAAAAAGGTCGAAAAGAAAAGTAATAATTTTCAATATTGTTTTGATTTGAACAGTGGTTTGACTAAATACATGGGCATTTGGCTTAAAATTCTATTCAGAGCAATTCCATGCCAAATAGGGAATCGATTGTACCGGACCCTCTCCGATTTCAATGAAACTTTGTTGACATTTTATCCTACGCTTATGTAAGCCATTTTTGTGTATATGGAGCCAGTTTCACTCGATAATGACATTGGAGAAGGGCGTAAGTGTTTTAAATATTTTTGTAATTCGGAATTTAAATATTTCTGTACCTCGAAGCCGTTGCATCGTAGCAAAAAGTGGTCAAAGACAAACTTGTAAGAAATTTGCCGGGTTTACCGAAAAAAAATACACTGAAAGAGAAAAACACTCCACTTCTATGAGATTTGTTTTATTTTTAAGTTTAAAAGTTAAACTTGGAGGTGAGCCCACGATTTTTTTCGTTCAATTTTTTTGTGAAAAAAGCCCTAGATGTTACAAAAAGTCTCACGAAAAATGCAAGATGGAGAAACTCACCTAAACAAATACAAAAATCATTTGCTGAAACTGTTTTTTCGAAATGTGTTCTATACGTCAAAATTTTCATTTTTAATTAGTTTAGACACTTTTAAGCTTTTAAAATTTGAAGAATTTAGAGCAGAAACAGAAACTATAGGAAAAACTAATTACGTGAATTCTTTGATAATCTTGCATTTTTTTTCAACAATAACATAACCATAAAGGGTTAGGGATGAAGATAGAGCTGGGACTTCCGGATATCCGGACAATTTACATTTTTCCTACACCCAAAGGAAAAATACATATCAAAATCTGCAACAGTGGATTTGCTGCAGAAAATGTTACATTTTCTAACAGTTTTGCAGCAAGCTCATTTTTACCCGCGTGTAAACATGTCAGCGATCTGCAGTTCTCACCAACACATATAATGCAGGCGCGCTCCCGAGCAACACTCCAGAGAAAAGATTATGTTAGTGATCTGTCCCTCTCCATTCATCAAGTGTCCATGGCGCGGTGGTAGCGTGTCGGACCAATAACCAAGAAGTTGATAGTTCAAACCTTGTTCTGTTTAGGTTTTTTTTTCTCCAATACAATCAATCAGCCGTCGGTAATGTCGATAATTGTCGGTAACGGGCAAAAATGTCATACCCCTATATCGCAAAAAATGCATGAGGACAGATTTCATGCAAATTCTGATATAATTTCATGCCGCCATGCATCACAATCATGCGACTGCCAGTTGGGTGATACAGCAATTCCATTTGAAAAGAGCCTAAACCGGAAAAAAAGTTCTCCGATCGGGCTCAAAATTTTTCTGGGGGTTCCTTGGCCAAAATAATAAGACCCGTATTTTTTTGTTTGGCCATAAGGGGGACCTACATCGTGCTAGGGTGGTTCAAAAAATGGCAATTTTCGTCATTTTTCGCAAAAAACACTTTTTTCGAAAAATCATATCTCCGCGCCATTTCATCAGATTTTAGCTGTCTTAGATGCAAAAGAAAGGTGATGAGTTTGGCTATTTGGGAAAAATAGTGAGAAAGTTCAAAAATCTAGCTTACCATTTGAAAAAGTCGCATGAAAACTCAAAATGGAGTTTTGACCGTGTCTGGCCCAAAGAGTCTATGTCTGAAAATATTTTCAGCCCCCATAAGGGGGCCAAATAAAAAATACGAGTCTAATTATTTTGGCCAAGGAACCCCCAGAAAAATTTTGAGCCCGATCGGAGAACTTTTTTTTTCCGGTTTAGGCTCTTTTCAAATGGAATTGCTGTATATAAGATCAGATATCATCTTTTCAATCAAACCAAATCAAAATCGTATCGAAAATCGTATCAGAACTGAAAATTATTTGGTTAAAAATATTTGATGAACGAACGAACTTTGAAAAATATATGCAACGGCCCAAAGACTTTTAAATATTTTTAACAAATTTTTGAAATGTTGTTAATTTTATGTCAAATTTTATTTTAACCAACCACAAGTATAAACATTTTTTGACGATGATTTCAAAATTAAATGATTTTTTTTTTCAATTTTTGAGTACTCAAACAAGGTCAATCAAGGGTTAATTATTAAAAACCTAAATCGCTCCTAATGAATGTGACACCTGTAAATTACAGGTATCAGTTCTTCGGACACTCGGTCATTTGCGGTACAGGTTCGTTGACGGCAACATCAACTGATGTGCTCCGATTGAATAACAAAAAAAAAATAAATTAGTTCATACTATTTACTGTTGTTCAGTAAAAAAAAATCAGTGATGGAAATGGTTATAGTTGAAGTTATATTTCTGCTTACACTAATTTTATTGTGTCAAGGTAATGTAAATGTTTATCAATAGAATTTTACTTTCATCTTCATTCAATCTACAGTTTAAGTTTACTTTTTGTGTTTAAAGATTTTTCAATGATAAAGCATGTGGCGTTTTACAGCCATGCTGAATAGTTTGAGACTTCATTTTTGAACGACAAGGCTGCTCTATCTCATGTGTGAATGTAATGTTGCTGGAATCAGCCTTGTGTATCGTGAGTGACAGTTGGGAGATACGCAATGGGGGTACGAATTATCATTACACAAATAATTCATCATTCAGTGGGCTTCTGGTAATATAGCTCAAATGCAAATGATTAGATGATGTCATCGGATGTTATCTTAGAACAAAATGCAGGAGGAGAGTTCAATTGTGTTGAAAATGTGTTGTGTTCATTCTCATAACAATGTTTTCATTTTAGCCTGTGATGACGGTCCATGCCAGACTCCTACAAAGCATTACACCGAAATTGGTTGTAAACCGATCCACGAGGAAGGTGGTAGCTGCCCAACAAGGTTCAAACAGGATTCATTCACTTTGGAAGATTTCACTACATTCAACCATTTTTCTCTCAGATATGAATGTCCATCGTTCGCGGATCGCGATCACCGGAAATGCTACTTCAACGGAAATATTTACGAGCCTGAAAGCAGCTTATCTAAATTTGACGAACGTCTTTCCCCTTGCTACGCCGGATGCATTTGCATTAAGTAAAATTTCAAAATATTCAGAAATTAAACGTAATTTTATTACGATGAAATATTTCAGTCACAACAACCTCTCCTTCTTCATCTGTGCCGCGATTTCATGCCCGGAAGTTATGACACGAGGGGCAGACTGCATCTTTCAGTACTCACCGTTCGAATGCTGCCCCACGGAGAAGGTTTGCGGAGATCAGACAAAAAAGCTCAGCGAGTGTTACTTGGAAGGAACACGTTACCTGGAGGGTGAGATGATGTATCCACGGGAAGAATCGTGCTACAAGTGCAGTTGCCAGAGAGGATTCGACAACAGTACCATAAGAGGGAATCCAAATTGCTACGAGCTGAACTGTGGCATCGAGTTGTTCAATTTGGAGCCGCTACTAATAGACGGCTGCAGTCCGGTGTTCTTTGGAACACGGGGATGTTGTCCGATTTCGTGGAGATGTCGTGAGTTAAAAATAGTTTTGTTTTACTTAGTTAATAAATTGATTAATTTTATTAACAGCTAATGATAAGGATACGGTTATCCGAGAAGACCAACCAGTGGATGCAAACGGAATTAATCCGAAGCTGCAATGTAAATTTGGAAATCTTACTCTTAACGTTGGGGACTATGTATCATCCGATCAAACGTGTGTTTCCTGTAAGTGCTCTATACCTCCAATGGTTCACTGTGTGCAGAATAAGTATGAATGCTGATTGAACTTAACTATGTTACAAATCTAAATAAAATTTGATTTAGGTGTATCAATTGGAATTAGAGCGTCCAATTTCCCGGGAATTGCCGGGATTTCCCAATAAAATATATTTCCCGTTTCGCGGGAAATTTGTAAATTTCCCGGGAATTCCCGAAATTTAAGCAAAATTACATATTTTCCATACTTTTTGGAACCATTTTTTTTAGATGCTCAGAGAAAAATAAATGAGGATGATTTTGTTCAACTAAATTTAAATTATAGCTCATATACAATTAATCAGATTATCAGACATTTTGATATCGGATAATAGTAGTTTTTGAAGCTACGGATACGGGAAATTTAAGTAAGCTTTTTCAAAAATATTTGGAGTTATTTCATAAACAATATATTAAATTGAGAATTTTTACGTTTTTGTTTGCCATGATCTAATGAGTTGAATATCAAATTGGAATCTTAACATTTATAAAAAAGTTTTGTGCAGGAAGAATTATTTCAATTCGTTAAATACCTGGTATACAAGAAATTACAATATGTAGTAAAAGAAAAATGGAGCACTGGTGTAACAATGGGTGTTAGAAAGTTAAACATCAACACATGTAAGATTGTGACATGATGTTGATTCCAAATATTTGAAAACATTGAGTTGTTTGAAGTAAAACAAACAAGAGAAGTCTTATTTTTGCTTTGCCATTTTGTCCATGAATTGAAACCATTATGACTTTTTTTCAGAAAAGTTATTTGTCATGATAAACATAATTTCTGCATGTTTTTTTTCAACTTTTTGTATCAAACCACGCTCCCTTTTACTGGTCACAGAGGCAAGAAAATAATTTGTATGATTGTGGAGTATGTATTCATTTTAGGGGAAATTCTCGTAGGTTTCGCTCCTAACTCCATCCAATTTGCTATGTTTTTCTATTGAAACAACAAATTTTGCAAATTTTTTAAAAGTAACTTGCTTGCTCACTTCTTATTGAGCTATTAATCACTTTATATCAGTTGAAATCATCAGTTGGCAGTGCGTGGCCGAATGGTTACGCTGTCCGCTTTGTAAGCGGATGATTCTGGGTTCGATTCCTATCTGCTCCAACCTTCCATCGGATGAGAAAGTAAAATGTCGGTCCCGGCCTTGGTTGTTGTTAGGCCGTTAAGTCATTCCAGGTGTAGGAGTTGTCTCCATGCCATAAGTACAAACAACACACCAAACCAAGCCTACTCCGGTGGAATCGCTGGCGGCGGTTGGACTCGCAATCCAAAGGTCGTCAGTTCAAACACTGGGGTGGAAGGTTCCTTGGAGTAAAAAGAGGTTTGGGTGCTCTCTCCATTCAAGCCTTCGGACTCCTAGGTTCGAGCAGAAACTTGCAATAGAGACCACAAAAGACCCGGGGGTCGTTAATGTGGATGGTTTGATTTTTTGATCAGTTGAAATCGCCTTCAATGAGTTGTAATTGAACGTCAAAGTGCTGACCTGCCAACATAAGAGGTACGACGGAATTAGATGCTGTTCCATTACTCACTGTCTAATTACCTTGTTAATAAAAAATGACATTATTTTTTTGATTTTTTGTACTGTTGGAGCTTATAAAATAAGAAAAAAATAACATTTTCTTTTATGATTTTTCACATGCAGTTAAGCTGTTAATTGATCTTCACACTTGTTTTAGCCTTTCAGTCGCTGTTCTAAACAACTTAACCAAGAAAATTTCCCGTTTCCCGG
Organism: Culex pipiens pallens; assembly: GCF_016801865.2. NCBI lineage: Eukaryota > Metazoa > Arthropoda > Insecta > Diptera > Culicidae > Culex > Culex pipiens. Next base: position 231,520 of record NW_026292826.1, read on the forward strand.
GAAATTTGTAACCCCGGGAAATTGGACGCTATAATTGGAATATTTTTGTATTTGTTATTTTTATAAAGTTTCATCCGAGTATAGTTTAATCCGAAATAATAAAAAAAAATTAAATAAAATTTTTAGATGCTCAATTAGATTGATTATTTATTAACATGGATAAAATTCAACAAAAATGCTGGTTAAATAAAGAGAAGAAAAAAACACAAATGAAATTATTTCCTGTTTGCATGTCTATTTAATTTTTTTAAAGCCAGCAGGTTCCCCGCACGTTTGCCACTAGTGCACAAACCAAACTGAACATTTAAAAAGGATCTGTGAACATAACAAATAAAAATGTTCAAGAATATTCAGAAGTTATTGCCCTTCGATTATGATTCCACAGACCGTTGTTTGTGATAATTCTGTGGAGAGCATAGTCATTTTGGAGGTTTTTTTTTCATAAGAATGATTTATAGATAAATTCAAATAAATTAGAAACCTTAATACGAGAGCGAATGTCCCATAGTTCCTCTAATAAAATCCACATGAAGTCTACATATCAGATGTTCGATATTTTGGACTCGTTGGAAAGGTCTTTTGATTATCCATCCAACGATTGGTTGCATGATAGAACCGGACACTACTTTTATCAAAATATATGAGATCTGAGTGTACCGACCCGAACCAGCGTTTATGGCTGAAAGGCTCGTTAATAAAGACAATCAACCAACTCTAAAAAGTGTATAAATAACACTTAAGTGATAATAACTCTTGATATGGTTGCCAGATCTTCAATTTTCTGGGCTCGTTGAAAATGTATTTAAATACCTCTAAACAATCTAAATTCTAAAAATGTATAATGTATATCATAATCTTCCGGACTTTAGTCGAAATCGATTTTTATTATAACTTTTGAAGTACTTAACTAAACTTCATGATTTTCTATAGTGACTTATGAGACCCCAAGTGGATCAAAAGAGCCCAAAACGGATAAAATCGGTTCAGTCAGTTCCGAGATAATCGAGTGACATTTTTTTGATTAACATCCCACCACACACAAAGACATGCTCAGAATTTGATTCTGAGTCGATATGTGTACGTGAAGGTGGATCTACGAGGTTAAATACGGATGTTTAATTTTCAATAGATTTTATAGCTTTCCTCAAAACTTTCAGATTATTCAGATTTTTACTCCATTTAATTAGACAGGGTGATCTCTTCTCTGAATTGAAAGTCTATCTCTGGTATGACTAACAAACGTTGATAGTCTTCTAGGAAATTCACTGAGCAGAATCAATACTATTCTCATCACACAAATTTTACTGGAGAGGTTTGTTTGGGAGTTGTCTTAAGCTAGTGTCGTTAGAAAATATGAAATTTATATTTAAGATTGCTAAGAAGTGACCCTCTTCTAGCGGATAATTTATGGACAACCCAAACTCAGTCCAACAAGAGCATCTCAATAAAATTTGTTTATAAAAACAACTCTCGTTCAGTCGTTGGTCGTCTTTGGATGAGATTGCATCTGGTTAGTGGCTTTCTGTGCTGTTTGATCAAGTCAGAGTTCAGCGATCATGTTGAGTGTGAAATTAACGCTGTTATTCGGTCTAGGTGAGAGTGTTACATTGTAAAAAATAATAATTTTACTAATATGAAACCACTTCAGCGGCCATCACGTTGGGTTGCAATGTCCCAACAAAGCACTACTCAACGATGAAATGCACGCCGATCAACAAGAAAGGATCGGAGTGTCCGGAAAGATTCGACTGTCCCAGCATCACGAACCATGTCAACTCAAAGTGTTACTTCAACGGTGATACTTACGCGCTAAGTGAGCAGGTTCCGAACGAAAAGGTGGCTCCATTCTGTTCAGCACTGTGCTACTGTCGAAGGTAAGAGGGAAGAGATTACCGGGGGGATTTTCTGCTGAACTCCATTATCAATTTGGTGATTACCTCTCGTTTAGTGGTTCACCGTTTGCACAGTTCCGCTGTACTCACGTCGATTGTGCCGAGTTCTTCCACCGGTTCGACTACGACAACTGCATTCGGACGTACAAACCTAACGGATGCTGCTCAGCGGGGCAGGTCTGCGGAGAAGACAAGAAGAAGCTGGCCAAGTGTACCGTCAACGGCGATGACTATCTGGCCGGCCAGCGGATGCATCCGAACTCGAACAAGTGTCTGACCTGCATCTGCCACGAGGGCTTCAACGAGGCCAACATTGGCAGTGATCCGTACTGTTACGAGGCGACCTGTGGCTTTGAGCTGTTCTACGCCAAACAGGCTTACGGGGGAGCCGCTCCGGTGTACTACGAAGATCGGTGCTGTCCGTGGGAGTGGAGAATGCGTAAGTTATGGCTATAATTCGAAACTCATCCCTGAGTCGTAAAAAAAAAAACAAATAAACAAACATAAAACTGGTTTTCGTTGGTCACACACAGCCAAGGATTCGGACAAGCTCATCAAGGGTAGCAGCAAGAACACGGATAAGCAACTGCAGTGTCAGTACGGACGGCTGGCCATGAACGTGGGCGATCGGCTGGAGACGGAGGTCACCGATCAGTACACGTACGAGTGCTCCTGCCAGATTCCACCGCTGGCGCAGTGCGTGATGACCAAGCTCCAGAAGGAGTGATTAGGGGTTCCGTTATGATGTTGAGAGTAATTTTATATTTGAGATTCAAAAGTTTTAGTTCATGTTCATATTTTTGGAATTATATGTTCCTTTTTTTTTAAATGTTTTTTTTTTTTTTTTTTTTTTTTTTTTTTTTTTTTTTTTTTTTTTTTTTTTTTTTTTTTTTTTTTTAAAGCCGTTTAATATAGTTAAGATGGTCATGGGTTCGATTCCCATCTGCTCCAACCTTCCATTGAATGGGAAAGTAAAACGTCGGTCCCGGCCTTGGTTGTTGTTAGGCCGTTAAGTCATCACTGGTTCGGGAGTCGTCTCCCTGCTATAAGTACAAACAACACAACAAACCAAAACCTGCTCCGGTGGCATCGCTGGCGGCCACCGGACTCGCTCTTCAAAGGTCGTCAGTTCGAACCCTGGGGTTCCTTGAAGAGGTTTGGTTACCCTCCCTATTCAAGCCTTCGGACTCCTAGGTTCGAGCAGAAACTTGCAATAGAGACCACAAAAGACCTGGGGGTCGTGAATGTGGATTATTTAGACTTTTATTTTTTTAACTAATTAGCATTATCTGGTTCAGTCAACTTGTGATTCCATTTAGGGGAGAGTGGGGAGACTTGATCCCCTTTTTTTGAATCGCACATAACTCTGTCAATTTCTCACAAAACTATGATCTTTTTGCATGAATTGAAAGCTTAAACATTCAACTATGTTTGGCTGATAAGGGTATTTCATCAGATAAACTCTTCGAATAATGCCAAGCTTTTTAAAAAAATATTTTAAACCGGCATTTTCAAAATGTTGGGGGTAATTTGATCCCCCTTTCAACATTTTGAAGAAATCTTAAGAAAAATGTTTCTTATTCATCCAAACTTTTAATTTTCTATAAGATACAGCAATTTCACATTAAACCTGTACGTTTGTGTTCAAAATATAACAAGTTTAGCATGTAAAATATTTAAAAACTTAAAATTTTCTTTTTTAGACCGAAATTGAGCATGTTTACAAAAGCTGTTAATTTTTGTTTACAAAACTTTTGAAAAAAGGTTCAAACTGCAGTTAGTTATGTACTACTATACTAAAGGAAACAATGTATGAAAACCCAGCCCAATTAATTAATCTTGAGGCTGATTCCAGTGACTGTAAAAATGCAGGGATCAAGTCTCCCTAAACGCACTTTTTTAAACAATTGATTGTAAAAATAGTATGACGATAAATTTAACATCAAATGCGTAAGGGTTTTGGAGTTGATATGTTTATCAAACAATTCATGTATAAAAAATATTTTTTTGAATAATTTTTGAGTGTTTTCTATACTTATCAAAACAAAGAAAAAAGATCTCTTGGAAGTTTTTTGCAGCACTTCTTAGAAAAATGTGTGTAACTCAATCCAAACATTTTTTATTTTTTTTCTTTGTTTTCTACAATGAGTTTTAGTCGATTTCGCACAACTTTCTAGAACAAAGCTAATTGTTTTACCCACATGCTGACGAGATACAGGCTTGGGATCAAGTCTCCCCGGGGATCAAGTCTCCCCACTCTCCCCTAATTATTATCTTCTACTCCGAAGCACTTTTCTGTCCACAACTAGGCAAGCTTACAACCCACCCACCCATCCAATTCTTGTTCTTCACACCCTGGCTAGCACAAAGCAGTTAATTGAACTAGAGAGACCTGTTTGTCAGCTGGCAGTGCTGACTGACTGACTATCTTCGCTTTGCCCATCGTCTCCAATTTGAATGAATAAAAGCATACAGTCGTCGCCGGGCTTCGCTCAGTTGCACCTGAGAAAATGCGAAGATCGTTCGCGTTGCTAGTCATTACGTGCTGCGGTAAGTAGATTATCTTGGGGGTTTTGTTGCTATTGAATTTGTTCTTATCGAAACTTCTAAAAAAAATAAACAGCCGGTGCTGCGCTGGCATGCAAACAACCCATTAGACATTACATCTCTATGGGATGTACGCCCAGCGGTCAGCGCAATGCCGAAGGATGTCCGGTGAGCTACGATTGTCCAAACGTGGTGGGTCGAAGATCCGACAAGTGTTACCTGTTTGGGAAGAGCTACGCGATTGGAGAGAAGGTTCCGGATGATGAGACTTCACCGATTTGCACTGCCTTGGTGAACTGCATTGAGTAGGTTTCGAGCGAAAGTGCTTGGTCAATGTTACGGATTTGGTTGTGTGTTTCAGAGACATGGACAAATCAGCCAAGTTCATATATGCCCACGTGGATTGTGCCGAATTTTTCCGCCCGTGGAAAGAGGGTTGCATCCGTCAGTACGCTGCAGGTCGATGCTGTTCCACCGGGGAAGTTTGTGACGCGGACAAGGATAAACTGACCAAGTGCAGCTTGGGAGGTCATACTTACTACGAAGGGGAAAAGATGCAAGTACCTGGAGATCCATGCAGGTCTTGTTACTGTGATGCAGGTTTCAATGAGAAGAACTTGGAAGGGAGCTGCGTTGAGCAAAAGTGCAGCTTTGAGATCTACGCCGTTGAGAAGCTGCAAGCTGGAGCGGCTCCTGTCTACAAGGATGGAATCTGCTGTCCATGGGATTGGAGAATGCGTAAGTAACGGGTGGTTATACTTTTTACATGGTGTAATAATTATTCTTTTACTCAAGCTTCTGAATCTACCAAAATTGTTCGAGGAAGTTCGAGTGGCTCACAAGGTCAATGCAAGTTTGGAGAGTTAACGTTGAACGTTGGAGATTCGCTGGAGCCGTTGCCGGATCCTCAAGGAACGCATCAATGTGAATGTGCTATCCCACCGCTGGTACACTGTAAGCTGGTTTGACGATTGGAAAAATAAAAACAACCTCTTGCTCATTGAAATATTTATTGATACTGAAAACATTTAGTTGAAATAAATAATGCTTCGCATGTCAATCTCTAAGTAACGGCCGAAGCTGCTCTTATTGCTGAATTTTGCTACCATTGAAGTGTTTCTTCCCCTAAACCTTTTTCTTGCGTGCCCAATCAGTCCTACAAAAATGTTCTTGAACGGCGAGTATGCCTAATAATATTGGCTAATTATAATTTAAGGTTAAAATTCCGTAGAACTGCCATGAGGTGAGCCCAGTGCGCGTCGGTGAGTAAAATAGACATGAATAATTAATTCGTTGTGGCCCCCTTTTCCAGTAGTGGCACTACTCCTGAACCTTCAGCTTCTGTATGCGACTAGACATAAACTCCATCTCGTGGGACGGTAGCGATCCATCAATGGACTTGATTGCTCGGACCAAATCTTCCAGCGACTTGGACTTGACCAACGTATTGCATCGAGGTATCACCGCCGAAGTATCCATCTGCGAGGTAGACGGGTCACTGGTTTCCATTAGAGTGGTGGCGGCGGCTGTGGGAACGGTTGCACTCTGTATGGCGTCCACCGTTCGTATAGTCTCCAGGAACACCATACTTGATGGGTCTGAGCTTTCACTCTTGGTTCGTGACCGCTGAGGAATATAGTACGGCCGCATCCGGACATGTGGCAGTGAGCCGCGGACTCGACGTGGGCAGCAGATCTTCAATTAATACGGTTAACTTATTATTTTGGAAGGAAAAGTTATCCGGAATCCTTACCTGTGAGATATATCGCGAGTTCAGCTGCATCTGCAACTTGTTGTAGTTGTTAGCGAGAAAAGTGTCCGAGTACCGGATGGTTCCGTTGAACTGGGTGTTCCTTATCAGATTCTGGATCTCCTTTTGCTTTTGAACTTGCTCGTCATCTTTTTCATTAGCCTCCTCCAACATTATGACTTCCACTACATCCACCGATGGATTCACCCAATGCTAAATGATTTTTCACTCGACCCTTCAATGACGTACTTCTATCGTAATGATAGCTATTCAGACTCCATCGCACCCATTAGCTATTGAGAGTACAGATCGATAAAAAAATAACACAACACACTTGTTTTGGCCAGACTTGCTAGCAACGTCACTGCAATCGGATATCGATAATCCTCCAGCCAGCTAGTTCCGCTGCATTCGTACGCCCAAAAGCTCCCCGTAACCTGCAACAACACAATGTTACGGTAAAATTGCGTTCTATTTAAAAATAAACAAAAATCAGATGTGCGACGTGGTTTGCAACGACGTCGTTGTGTGTGAATTAAAATGAAAGTGAGCTTTTTTTGCTAATCTATCGATACTTACAGCAGCTACCTTCTCGGCGTTCCTGCACCACCACCAGTAGTTACTTTATAAATAAAAATTTCGTGTGCATCAACAGCAGCAACACACAGGAGAGTTAATTGGGCAGAGACTCGGCTCAGTGTTTTTGTTGCTGTTTTGGGTTGCCGCAGCCGATGACAGCTTGGTGAGAGTGTAGTGGTGTGCTTGCGTTTGGGAGTGACGTTTTTGTTTTAATCGGGGTGCGTTCACGATCTGGTTCATAGTATGTTCAGAGAGTCTATGAATTGAATATGAAGGGTAGTATGAAACGATACAATTTCAATGATGTTTTGAGCTTGGCTAATATGTGGCTAGGATATTGGCTTTAAAGAAGCTGGAAAATTCATGGTACGTGAGTTATTCGACTCTTCAGTTACTTTTGATTGCCTAGAAAAGTGGGATTATTTAATATAGTTATAAAATCCTGAAAAAGCATTACCTTTTTATTTTTTTCTTGTTTGAATCAACCAAATTAGCGACATGGTTCCGTACCATCTGAGATCGTTTTATTTTGTAGAAAAAAATTATCGACCACAATTTTGGAACTAGAACTTTTATACAAATTTCACCTACGAATGCAACAATGCTCACAATTAGGCCACCACCCCAAGCCATCCAAGCTGGAGTAATGTCAGAGAAAAACAATGCATCTACGGTTTTTGCGATACGTAACCTGTGGGAACTTGCTCTAATCATTTGCCAGTGTTCATAGAGTCCGCTTTCGATAATGGACGATAATGTTTTGCTTAAAATGTTTAGAAAAGGGCTTCGAGAAGATAGATTAATAGTTAAGTGATTCATAGACAGAGGTTCACGTAGAACTCTGTAACGGAACATGCGTTGACTGCTATCGTAATAAAAAGAGGCCACGAATTCAGCCACATTTTGTGTTGCAATGTAAGCATGTTCCATGTCCATATCAATAACAGTTTCCAAGCTATCGACAACTATGCCATCGATCAAACTGTGGTTTATCAAACTAGGATAGCTTAACAAATTCACTTTGATTTTGATTCCGGAATCTATCAACTCTTGCAACGTATTGATTTGTCTGGTTGCCGGCTTTCTGATCATCATTGATTGCAGTTTGGTTTCATAGGCACAAGTTGTGAAGAAGATCAAGACAATCAATGATAGTAAAACTATTTTTTCCCATCGTCGAGCTTTATGTAGATCGTATCTTTCGAATCCACAAACAACCAATAGGATGGGATCATTTCGAAGAAGCCACGGAAACAGCAATTTCAATATTTCCGCTAAACCAAGAAGTGATCCTAGTAGTACCCAAACACCCAATTGAAAAGGAAAAAAGAACAGCTGCACGATTGTTAGTTGCGATCTGGGAACTAAAACTGTTTCGTAATACATGAGCGATGTTAAGAGGCGGTTGAACGCAAATTTGTTATAGTTGTCTATGGTGTAACATGTTAAATCAATATCGATCCGTTTTGTGTCTAAATGCCTGTCGTAGCATGGGTTACTTATATCCGTTGCCATAATGCCACAGGTATGATAAGTCTTCCAGACAGTGGTGTTCATAAGCAAGGCGGTTTCTTTTGACCATACATAGAAAGGTGTATCGTTTAAGACTTTGATTCGTCCCGCAATCTTCAGCCGTCTTCCGCGCATATTTCGAATCATAGAACCGTTGAACACCTCACTCGGAGCTCCCAAATATTTCAGCTGAACACGTTTAACTATATCAACGGCCCACATTCGGTGATTCTTCTCGTCCAAATACACCACATCACAGTAATTCAAATTTCTCAAAATCTCATCGCACTTGTGAAAATCTTTGGACTCTGTATCGGCAAGCACAAGTATCTTAGTTTTAGGACTCATGGATTCCATTACGTTGTTGAAATAGTAATGATTGAATCTTTTCGATAGTTGGTTGGCCTCAAGCACAATCAGCATCTTCTCAGTACTCCACTGGTCAATACGGACGATAGGGGCGTACGTCAAAAATATCACTTTTGATACAAATTCAAGCTCTGGTGCCCGAAGAACAGGCTCGAGGCTAGTGTTTTTAACAAATCGGTAAAATACACAACTGGGTACACCAGATTCCGAGGCTGCTAGGTAATTAATTACTGATACGATGTATTTGATTGGTTCTGACGAGGTGCCTTCAGATCTGACAAATAAAAGTACGACTAGAATTGTTGCCAACAACCATTCAGCAGAAGCCATTTTAGAAGAACAACGCTTAGGATTGTAGTTATCCTCACAATGAACATTGTAATTCCGTTACCACAACAAACCTAGCTTAAATGTATCTTCAAACACTTTAGATTATTAAAATTCGATAGTAACATAGAAAGAGTATCCATTGCCAATCAGTAAATTTGCTGATATGAGTTGGCAATTTTGTTGAGCCAACCATTTTTTTAACTAGCGCAATTGGGTAATTCTCCGACAACTCACACAGCAGTTGCCCCGACCGTTTGCGTGAAACTTGGTCCTAAGGGGTAATTTTTGTCCCTGATCACGAATCCGAGATCCGTTTTTTTGATATCTCGTGCCGAAGGGGCGGTACGACACATCCCATTTTTGAACATGCGAAAAAAGAGGTGTTTTTCAATAAGACTAAAACGGTGATGAGATAGAAATTTGGTGTCAATGGGACTTTTATGTAAAATTAATCGCCCGATTTGATAGCGTACTCAGAATTCCGAAAAAACGTATTTTTCATATAAAAAACACTAAAAAGTTTTAAAAAATCTCCCATTTTCCGTTACTCAACTGTAAAAATTTTTGGAACATGTAATTTTATGCGAAATTTAATGTACTTTTCGAATCTACATTGACCCAGAAGGGTCATTTTTTTCATTTAGAGCAAAATTTTTCATTTTAAAATTTCGTGTTTTTTCTAACTTTGTAGGATTATTTTTTAGAGTGTAACAATGTTCTACAAAGTTGTAGAGCAGACAATTACAAAAATTTTGAGATCTGAACATAAGGGGTTTGCATATAAACATCACGAGTTATTGCGATTTTACGAAAAAACGTTTTGAAAAAGTTGGTCGTCGTTGATCATGGCCGTTCATGGTCACCCGCGACAGCCACGGACGACGAAACATAGAGAAACGCAAATAGTTACTTTTTCAAAACGTTTTTTTCGTAAAATCGCAATAACTCGTGATGTTTATAAGCAAACCCCTTATGTCTATCTATCAATTTTTTTGTAATTGTCTGCTCTACAACTTTGTAGAACATTATTACACTCTAAAAAATAACCCTGCAAAGTTAGAAAAAACACGAAATTTTAAAATGAAAAATTTTGTTCTAAATGAAAAAATGACCCTTCTGTGTCAATGTAGATTCGAAAAAAAGGTTAAATTTCGCATAAAATGACATGTTCCAAAAAATTTTAAAGTCGAGTAACGGAATTCGGAATTCTGAGTACGCCATCAAATCGGGCGTTTTATTTTACATAAAAGTCCCATTGACACCAAATTCCTATCTCATCACCGTTTTAGTCTGCAAATTATTGAAAAACACCTCTTTTTTCGCATGTTCAAAAATGGAAGGGGTCGTACCGCCCCTCCGTCACGAGATATCAAAAAACAGACCTCGGTTTGAGCAAGTGTGACATTGCATGTTATAAGTATAGGAAAAGTGTGACAAAAGTGTGGGGGAGGAGGGTCGGGGTAAATTTTGGTAAATTTTAGCGTGACGTACTTTATGAATGCAGCCTAAAAGATGATTAAACCAGCTTTTAGAAGTTTTCTAAGTAAGGTTCATAACAAATACATTCACCCCTCATATTCGGAACAGTTTACAGATCGGCCAATGTTTAATAAATCATGAAAAATCGATAATTGGAAATAATGATTTGCTTTTACCATCATGTGAAAGCTTTTCTTGCGATTTTTCGATTGATGTATAGACCGGCTGTATATTTTCACATTTTATATCAGGTTTTTTTTTTTTTAAAAAACATTGACGCTTGAAAACCACAAATTAATTCAGAACACTTTTTTCTTAAGATGTAAACAAACTTTTTTTCTCTCCAGGAGTACTTATTTTTTACAAAATAATGACTTCAAACACTGAAACCATTAAAACTCATGCTTAGTAATATTTAATGTTCCAAATATGTGGGATGACTGTACTTGAAATGTGCAAACAAAAAATAATCGTGGAAAAATGTTTATACACCACTATTAAAATTACAATGAAAATGAAGTAATTTGATGATAAATCATCATAATTTGGGGATCAAATCCCAAAATAGTCATCCCTTAACGATTTCAAAAAGAATTTGGTTTGAAAATAAAATTTACTTACAACTTTCTTTAAAAATTTATTTATTTTTTAAATTGAATATAAACTTATTTGATTCAACTATTTGTTAATCAGATCATCAATTTGTCAATAAAGCTAAACCTAACTGTTCTAAAGTGATTTAGACTGTTAACGCAAAGATGGTGGCCAAAATCTAAGATGGCGGTGATGCTATATTGAGAATTGGAATTTATATATTGCAATTGGAATTTAATGATTGCCTATTAAAATTTGACTCAATTAGGGTCGCAAAACTCGAATTTAATGACAAAGAAATACATTCTTTATTTGTTTATGGTTCGAATATCAGATAATCGAACTTTGGATAATCTAACATTCGGATAATCTAACTTTTGTATAATCGAGGTTCGTATTATCGAGTCTAGAATCATACAATTTCCGCAAAAAATGTGTTTTGAGATAAACATAGAAAACCAGCCGGGGTGACATTGTTAGCTTGATTTTTAATATATAAGTATTTTCACAGTGGACGGCAGTCATGCTTGAAAAAAAAATGAAAGTTGGATGTTATCCTGATTAGTGAATTTACATGATGATTGGTTTTTAATCTTATTTTGAATCAAAATATTTTTTTCCTATAATTATAGTTGTCTTTGTCGTTAAACGCTCTCAATCGGAAGCAGATAGCTTCTTTCACTCCCGCAAGCAATAGAATCATTTTTCAAACAATAAAAACGTGATCCTTCTTGACATAAATACTGTCGAGAAAGGGATTCTATTTCAACTTCCGTTTGACGCAAAGCTTTTTCCTATAGCTTTGTGCTGCGGTAAAAAATAAAATCACTTCTTCAATGAAACATCACCAACAAGGGCCAGGGAAGATGAGACTCCTCTCCCAGGAAGTCGCTAAGAGGATCGATTTGTCATCGTTTGCTTGCTCTACTTGTGTGCGCTTCTATTGGTCATTTATTCCACTTAATGGCTCGGTTGAATCATAAAAACGACACATTCTAAGATGACAACTTTGCTCCAAGCATCGTTCCGCGATATATCGCGAAATATGAGTCGAAATGGTCGGTTTGCATCGTCCGATGGCGACGTTGATGGTGCCATATAAATTTACGATGACAAGTTATTGTAAAAAGTTTGATTGCAGAGGGCGTTTTTGTGGCCATGGTTTTCCTACCAAAAAACAATACCAAACTTTTCGATTTTGAAACAATGCTGCACCATAAATCTGTAACTTAAAACGTGCATTTGCCAAAAATATCCTGCATTATCCTATCATCACCATAAATAAAACTTCTGGGAAATTTCCAACCTACCCTCAACGGAGGTGGTGCGAACCCATTTCCACCCCCTTCATATGAATAAAATAAAAGTGTCGTAATTTATGCCCGCAAAAGTTTGCGGGCTCCTCTCGAGTATGTCACAAATTTGGTCATATAGGTTGGAGCCAAACCGCCGAAAAATGGAGCCGAAACCACTCAGCTAACGAACTGTGCTACTTCGTCGACGTTCTGCGGTATAACCCAGGAGCCAGCAACTCCAATCGAAGCTGGTGGAAGAAAACTTTTCAAATAAAATTCCTCAACCCCGGCCTGCCAACGCGTGTCGATAGATCTCCCCTTTTTCGACCTATAGAAGGAGAATTCCGTTGCTGGTGCATAGCGAAGGTGCGTTACGAGTTTTCTCTCGTTATGATTTTTTTGTTTTTCTTTTCTTTGAGAAAGAGATTGGGGTTGTGAAAAATCTCGTGCAGCCTCACGCCAGGGAATAAACATACATGTACGCTATAGGCACAGTGGCATCAGACAAAAGGCATCATAAACTGGAGAATCACATTTTCATAAATAATCATTAGGGTATGTATGGATCAAGCATATTTTGGGATTTTACGGTTCTTCACAGACTTCAGGGTAAGATATATTTCAGTTTTTTTAGGTAAATGACATTTTCAGTCGCTTCCCTACTTGTAGAGTAGGTTTGACTTATACTGTGTTAATGTATCATGTTCTTATATGCAATTACGGTATTAACAGTTTATGTTTTAAACAATCCGTTGTTCTTTTAAAAATAATCAAAGTTTTTCGCGATTAGAAATAAATATTTTATTTTAAATTTAACATGTTTCAGAATAAATTACTTTAAATTTTCCTGTTGAAAAAAATTCCAAAATTAATCAAATAAATCAAAATCATTTTGATTAGTTTTAATCTGGGTGATGAATAGAGAGAATGCGTAACGTGATTTTCGAATGGTCCCACTTTGTTTACATCCACAAAGTAGGAGGCTGTTCAAGCACAAGCATGACTTTTTTCTTACTGGAAAATGAGCTGTTTTATAATCAGTAGCTTGTGTTTAATTTTTTCTAGTATTTTACATATTTTGCTGGAAAATTGTGTGTTTTTTCAAATATCGATCGGTTAGAAGAGGTTTCTCTTTTTTACGGGTGACGAAGAACTGCGGCGAGAGTGTCATTCTGCGATGTTGCAGATAAATTCCCTGGTTGATTTTTGAATCCTGCAGCTCTTTCTGGTCCAGCGAAAAAACATCGCTAATTCTAGCGAAACTGATCCAACAAACAGAGAAGATTTTCAGTAAACCAGGTTTTTAAACGGAATCAAGCAATAAAGACAACTTTTGGATGGATAAAACCGCATCGACTCCATTAACAACTTCCATTCATAATTATAAAAAATGACGATCTCGCCTGTAACTTTCTTAAGATTTCTTGACTTAAACTCCAGGTCCTCAAAAGCCACACATTTTTTTCATTCTTCCAAAAAAAAACAAACAATTTTTAATGAACGATAACAATACTCTCTACTTTTGGCGAACAGTAAATTGGTTCCACTTTGACAGTTCCAAATTGAGGCCGTTTTGCAACCACTATTCCGCACCCAGGTTTTAATCTCAGGTCTCTCTTTTCTTTTGCAGACAATGAATCAGGAAGTTAACCGATTCGATCAGACGGTTCTAAAAATAACAGCTATTTAAAATAAGCCAGCTCTGGCTTTTACTCTACAGTTCTGGATTGAACTAAATTCATTTCTGAATTTAATTTCAATTTCAAACTTGGTTGTTTGCTGACACTTTTTCAAATTTCATCCAATTTGATAAAAAATAGTTGCTAGTAATTAATCCTATATTTTAGTTGCCCGTTGGATTTAAAACGTTTTTTTACAGTTTTTATCGCAAAAACAGTTGTTAGTTATTTGTCACACAACTGAATTCATATTTTGAAGAATAGCTTGGAGCAGAAGATTAAGGATATGAAATGAACAATTTATGTGACCTTGCTAAAAAGTAAACAGAATTGTGATAAAATGTACATATTGTATTTATACCTTCTTTTTTAAAAGACCATTTGCTGCAATTGCATGCAATATTCACGTTATCAGTTGTTTTCGTAAGACTAATCCTCAATTAAATCTATTTTTACTTATATTTAAAAAAAAAAGTTGAATTGCTATGCTTCTTTAAGCCAATACAAAATTTATTTGAAGTTTTGGTCCACCCCACTATGGGCCATCTCCATACAAACAGGCGGCCAAATTATTTTTTTGCTTTTTAAATGTTTTTTCATACAAATTTGGGTGATTGTATGGTATTGAAATGATATACGTCGATTTTTATGACTTTTCATGTTTTTCAATAGTTGATTGTTTCCAATAAATAGTCTTTTCATACATTTGCAAGTGAGCAGTTCTCTAGGATTTCGGTCATTCGATTTTTTTTGTATTTTTTAATCCGGCTGAAACTTTTTTGGGGCCTTCGGTATGCCCAAAGAAGCCATTTTGCATCATTAGTTTGTCCATATAATTTTCCATACAAATTTGGCAGCTGTCCATACAAAAATGATATGTGAAAATTCTAAAATCTGTATCTTTTGAAGGAATTTTTTGATCGATTTGGTGTCTTTGGCAAAGTTGTAGGTATTGATATGGACTACACTGAAAAAAAAATGATACACGGTAAAAAAAATTTGGTGATTTTTTTATTTAACTTTTTTTCACTAAAACTTGATTTGCAAAAAAACACTATTTTTATTTTTTTTAATTTTTTGATATGTTTTAGAGGACATAAAATGCCAACTTTTCAGAAATTTCCAGGTTGTGCAAAAAATCATTGAGCGAGTTATGAATTTTTGATTCAATACTAATTTTTTCAAAAAATCGAAATATTGGTCGCAAAAATTTTTCAACTTCATTTTTCGATGTAAAATCAAATTTGCAATCAAAAAGTACTTTAGTGAAATTTTGATAAAGTGCACCGTTTTCAAGTTAAATCCATTTTTAAGTGACTTTTTTGAAAATAGTCGCAGTTTTTAATTTTTTTAAATAAGTGCACATGTTTGCACACTTTGAAAAAAAATATTTTTGAAAAGCTGAGAAAATTCTCTATTTTTTTTTTTTTTTAATTTATATTTATTCAAATTTCTTTTCCATGTACATTCATTCAGTTAAAATATTATTGAGTGTCCAATCACAAACGATGACTTTTCACCTCAATTTTAAATACTAGCAACTTTCATTTATTCATGAAATATTGTAGCTTTCGCTATTCAGTGATTTCAAATGTAGGAGGTCCTACATGTACAAAAGGGAAAAGGGATACCTTAAAACTAACTTATAAACTATATAAAGAGCGGATCAATGCAGCTGAAGACTGCAATGATTTTTGTCGAAATGCATCAATTATCTTATTGGACATAACATCCAAAGTGTCAACTTCGGCTAATTGATGAAGTTCACTGGTGCTGAACCAGGGAGGAAGTTTCAGAATCATTTTCAGAATTTTGTTCTGAATCCTCTGAAGTTTTTTCTTCCTGGTTAAGCAACAGCTTGTCCAGATCGGCACAGCATAAAGCATGGCAGGTCTGAAAATTTGTTTATAAATTAACAGTTTATTCTTGAGACAAAGTCTAGAATTCCTGTTTATAAGTGGATACAAACATTTAATATATTTGTTACATTTAACCTGGATACTTTCAATGTGATCCTTGTAAGTAAGGTTTTTGTCAAAACCAAGTCCAAGATATTTCACTTGATCCTCCCACTTTAAATTTACCTCATTCATCTTTATAATGTGATGACTTTTTGGTTTAAGAAAATCAGCCCTTGGTTTGTGAGGGAAAATAATAAGTTGAGTTTTTGCAGCATTTGGAGTAATTTTCCATTCTTTCAAATAAGAATTGAAAATATCCAAGCTTTTTTGTAATCTTCTTGTGATGACACGAAGGCTTCTACCTTTGGCGGAGATGCTTGTGTCATCAGCAAAAAGTGATTTCTGACATCCTGGGGGCAAATCAGGCAAGTCAGAAGTAAAAATATTGTATAAAATTGGACCCAAAATGCTTCCTTGAGGGACGCCAGCACGTACAGGTAGTTGATCAGATTTGCTATTCTGATAACATACCTGCAGAGTACGATCCGTCAAATAATTTTGAATAATTTTCACGATATAAATCGGAAAATTAAACCTTTTCAATTTCGCAATCAAACCTTTATGCCAAACACTGTCAAATGCTTTTTCTATGTCTAGAAGAGCAGCGCCAGTAGAATAGCCCTCAGATTTGTTGCTTCGAATTAAATTAGAAACTCTCAACAACTGATGAGTAGTTGAATGCCCAAGGCGAAATCCAAACTGCTCATCAGCGAAAATTGAATTTTCATTAATGTGCGTCATCATTCTATTAAGAATTATTCTTTCGAATAATTTACTAATAGATGAAAGCAAACTAATGGGCCGATAGCTTGAGGCTTCAGCAGGATTTTTATCCGGTTTCAAAATCGGAATTACTTTGGCATTTTTCCAACTACTGGGAAAATATGCCAAATCAAAACATTTGTTGAAAATTTTGACCAAGCAACTTAAAGTTGCTTCTGGTAATTTTTTAATTAAAATGTAAAAAATGCCATCCTCACCAGGGGCTTTCATATTTTTAAATTTTTTGATAATAGATTTTATTTCATTCAGATCCGTATTAAAAACTTCATCTGATGAAAATTCTTGTTCAACAATATTTTGAAATTCTATTGAAATTTGATTTTCAATAGGACTCAAAACATTCAAGTTGAAATTATGAGCACTCTCAAACTGCTGAGCAAGTTTTTGAGCTTTTTCCCCATTAGTTAATAGAATATTATCACCATCTTTTAAAGAAGGGATGGGTTTTTGAGGTTTCTTAAGAACCTTTGAAAGTTTCCAAAAAGGTTTGGAATAAGGTTTAATTTGTTCGACATCTCTTGCGAACTTTTCATTTCGCAGGAGAGTGAATCTGTGGTCAATAACCTTTTGCAAATCTTTTTGAATTCGCTTCAGTGCAGGATCACGAGAACGTTGATACTGTCTTCGGCGAACATTTTTCAGACGAATCAGAAGCTGAAGATCGTCATCAATAATGGGAGAATCAAATTTGACTTGGACTTTAGGAATAGCAATATTCCTAGCATCCAAAATTGCATTAGTTAAAGATTCCAAGGCTGAATCAATATCAGCTTTGGTTTCTAAAACAAAATCATGATTTAAATTATTCTCAATATGATGCTGATACCTGTCCCAATTAGCTTTGTGGTAATTAAACACAGAACTATTGGGTCTGGTAACTGCTTCATGAGAAAGTGAAAAAGTTACTGGAAGATGATCAGAATCAAAATCAGCATGAGTCACTAAAGGACCACAATACTGACTTTGATTTGTCAACACCAAATCAATTGTTGATGGATTTCTAACAGAAGAAAAGCAAGTTGGCCCATTCGGGTATAAAACCGAATAAAGACCAGAAGTGCAATCTCTGAACAGAATTTTACCATTGGAATTTACTTTTGAATTATTCCAAGATTGGTGTTTGGCATTAAAATCACCGATGATCAAAAATCGAGATCTATGCCGAGTAAGTTTATTCAAATCCCCTTTGAAATAATTTTTTTTTTTCCCCAGTGCATTGGAATGGCAAATATGCAGCTGCAATCATAATTTTCCCAAAAGAAGTTTCAAGTTCAATGCCCAAACTTTCAATAACTTTTAACTTAAAGTCACGTAACGTGCTATAAGTCATACTACGGTGGATAACTATTGCAACTCCACCGCCATTTCGATTCATTCGGTTATTAGTTATAACTTTATAATCTGGATCACTTTTCAAATAAGTGCCAGTTTTTAAAAATGTTTCGGTTATAACAGCAACATGCACGTTATGAACTCGTAAAAAGTTGAAAAATTCATTTTCTTTCGCTTTTAAAGAGCGAGCATTAAAATTCATAATATTGATGGAATTACTTAGATCCATGATTAAACTTCAGGGTAAGAACAACATCATTCGCAAATTTTAATCCAATCTGGATTGCTTCCATCATGGATGTAGCATTACTCATTGTTTGAATCAAACCAAACAGTGAGTTTTGCAAAAAAGTCATTTTTTCAAACGTAACATCGCCGAGATCAGAAGATCCCAAAGCGTTGCCAGCAGAAAAATTTTCAAATGAGATTTGAGGTACCTGCCCAATTTCAGAAAGATTGGTAGAGGATTTAAAATTCGTGGATGAACCCGAAACGACGTTAGCATAAGAAATGCCATTGTTGTTACCTAACTTTTCCACGGTAGGGGTATTTCTAGAATTGTTCGAGTGAGACAGCACGAACGTTTGATTTAAAGATGCAGGTACAACCTGACTTTGAGAAAATTTCGGTTTGGATTTCGGCTGATGCTTAGCACGAGAATCCAAAACCTTTTTTCTGATGGGGCAATCCCAGAAATTTGATTTGTGATTTCCACCACAATTTGCACATTTAAATTGGGTGACTTCTTTCACGGGACAATTGTCCTTGTCGTGAGAAGAATCCCCGCAAACCATGCATTTTGGAACCATGGCGCAATGATCAGTACCGTGACCGAATGCCTGGCAACGCCGGCACTGGGTCAGATTCTGGCCATTACCGCCATGTTTCTTAAAATGCTCCCACTTTACCCGTACATGGAACAAAAACTGTACTTTGTCCAAAAGTTTCAAATTGTTGATTTCATTTCTGTTGAAATGAATCAGATAAAATTGTGAAGTCAAACCAAAGCGAGAAATATTCCCGTTCGATTTTTTCTTCATTGGTATTACTTGGGATGGGGCAAAGCCAAGCAACACCTTAAGTTCGTTTTTGATCTCATCCACCGACAAGTCGTTGGAGAGACCTTTCAAGACCGCCTTGAATGGCCGAGCATTCTTGGTCTCATACGTGTAGAAATTGTGTTTGTGGTTTTTCAAATAACCAACAAAAGTTTGGTGATCTTGTAAAGATTCCGTCAACAAGCGACATTCTCCTCTTCGACCAAGCTGGAACGAAACTTTCAAATTGCAAGTTTCCTTGCAATTCTTCAGTTGCGTTCGAAAGCTGGCCAAATCGTAGACGGAAGTCACTACAATTGGCGGAGCCTTTACTCGTTTCTCGACGGCAGAAAGCTCAGTACGAGGAGAAGGTTCCTTGTCATCAGTTTCGGATAAAACACCGAAACTGTTTGTCAATGGAATTGGAGGATTGACCTCACATTCAGAATCAGAATCAGACCTCAGAAGAGGCTGTTTTCTTTTTCTGTTTCCGTTAGCCGGTTTAGCGTTCAAACGCTTCACCGACGTAACGACCAAATCTTCAGAAGATTTGCGTTTACCTTTGTTTTGACGCATTTTGCAAGCAAAGTTCTCTTAAAAAGATGGCTTCGTTTGTAAAATACAACAAAATTTCAGGCGGGGTTAGTCTTGAAAAGACTGTTTAGAATTTTGGAAAATAACTCAGGTAGTCTTTAAAAAGACTGTGAATTTTGTTTTGAAATAACTCTGAGCTTAGGTAGTAAAAAATACCGCAGCTCTAGTGTCCGTTCACCACGAAGGTTCGCAAGACACTGAGAGAAAATTCTCTATATTTTGCTTCTTCAGACTTTGTTGATACGACCTTTAGTTGCTGAGATATTGCAATGCAAAGGTTTAAAAACAGGAAAATTGATGTTTTCTAAGTCTCACCCAAACAGCCCACAATTTTTTACTGTCGATATCTCAGCAACTAATGGTCCGATTTTCAATGTTAATACATGAAACATTTGCAAAATTTTCCGATCTTTTTGAAAACAATATTTTGAAAATTTTCAAATCAAGACTAACATTTCAAAAGGGCCAAACATTCAATATTACGCCCTTTAAAAATGTTAGTCTTGATTTGAAAATTTTGAAAATATTGTTTTCGGAAAGATCGGAAAATTTTACAAATGTTTCATATATTAACAATGAAAATCGGATAATTGGTTGCTGAGATATCGACATTAGAAAATGGTGGGCTGTTTGGGTTAGACTTAGAAAACATCAATTTTCCTGTTTTTAAACCTTTGCATTGCAATATCTCAGCAACTAAAGGTCGTATCAACAAAGTCCGAAGGAGCAAAATATAGAGAATTTTCTCAGCTTTTCAAAAATATTTTTTTCAAAAGTGGGCAAACATGTGCACTAATTTAAAAAATTGAAAAACTTCGACTATTTTCAAAAAAGTCACCTAAAAATGGATTTAACTTGAAAACGGTGCACTTTATCAAAATTTCACCAAAGTACTTTTTGATTGCAAATTTGATATTACATCGAAAAATGAAGTTGAAAAATTTTTGCGACCAATATTTCGATTTTTTGAAAAAATCAGTATTGATTCAAAAATTCATAACTCGCTCAATGATTTTTTGCACAACCTGGAAATTTCTGAAAAGTTGGCATTTTATGTCCTCTAAAACATATCAAAAAATTAAAAAAATTAAAAATAGTGTTTTTTTTGCAAATCAAGTTTTAGTGATAAAAAGTTAAATAAAAAATCACCAAATTTTTTTTACCGTGTATCATTTTTTTTCCAGTGTAGTCCATATCCATACCTACAACTTTGCCGAAGACACCAAATCGATCAAAAAATTCCTTCAAAAGATACAGATTTTAGAATTTTCACATATCATTTTTGTATGGACAGCTGCCAAATTTGTATGGAAAATTATATGGACAAACTAATGATGCAAAATGGCTTCTTTGGGCATACCGAAGGCACCAAAAAAGTTTCAGACAGATAAAAAAATACAAAAATTAAAATTGAAGAAAAAAGACCGATTTCGTAGAGATTTGCTCAACAGAATTGCATATATATTGTATTGCAAGTTTATATTATTAAATTATGGATAAGCTAATACATCCCCACTTTAAGGACACAACCCCTCCCTCCTCTTTCTTTCACCCCCCCCCCCCCCTCTCCTCATTCCCTCCAACAAAATTTTGTTAAGCGTAATAAATTCATTTTAAGTCAAATATTTATTATTTACTGCTGTCTGTTTCTTTTTGTGAGTCCATGCCATATAAATTGAGACCCAACCCCCCCCCCCCCCCCCCCACCCGTACGGGCATAAATTGCGAAAATTTTAATTGTTAAATCAAATAACAGAAAAAATAATTTTGTTCAAAATATTAATTATGAAGTAAAACGATAAAATACAAACCATATTCTTAAAATTCATTTGATTACACTACTCGACAAAACAAAACTTGTGTCAAGGGATTGACGATATCTCATCGGTTCCTCAGAGAAAAGGCATCCCCGAATCCGATGCAATCGACAGAATTTGATTTTATGTCCACGCGGACTGACGAGAAGCTGGTAAATTTTTTAACATAAAAAAATCGAACAATTTAAAAAAAACTTGCGTCTCCTCCCAACTATATGAGCCATCTACAAAAATATGGAGGCGCCTGGTGCATAGCCATTTCCTTTAAGCACAACGGAAACAACCAATACAAATGTATAAAAAAGTTGTCAAGTTCGGGGGGTCCACAGCTAGCATTTTTTGTACGATTATAAAAATAAATATTAAAAGTTTAAAATTAAAATATTTGAAAAACATTTTTTTTAAATATATTTGTTTACTAAAATTTTATGTTTCTCAAAGGTCTATGGGTACTTCGGGATGTCCATGGTAATCCAAGGACTCCCTAGAGTTAAGATCTATGAGTCTACCGCCGTAACAAGCAAGAGGTCGTCGGATTTTGACCCCGGATTATGTGCGTATAGCATCAGTGGATATGGTAGACTACTATATGAATGTAATGGGATGTACATGGTCATCCAAGGACTCCCTGGAGTTAAGATCTACGAGTCTACCGCCGTAACAAGCAAGAGGTCGTCGGATTTTGACCCCGGATCATGTGCGTATAGCACCAGTGGATATGGTAGACTACTATATGAATGTAATGGGATGTCCATGGTCATCCAAGGACTCCCTGGAGTTAAGATCTATGAGTCTACCGCCGTAACAAGCAAGAGGTCGTCGGATTTTGACCCCGGATCATGTGCGTATAGCATCAGTGGATATGGTAGACTACTATATGAATGTAATGGGATGTACATGGTCATCCAAGGACTCCCTGGAGTTAAGATCTACGAGTCTACCGCCGTAACAAGCAAGAGGTCGTCGGATTTTGACCCCGGATCATGTGCGTATAGCATCAGTGGATATGGTAGACTACTATATGAATGTAATGGGATGTACAAGGTCATCCAAGGACTCCCTGGAGTTAAGATCTATGAGTCTACCGCCGTAACAAGCAAGAGGTCGTCGGATTTTGACCCCGGGTCATGTGCGTATAGCACCAGTGGATATGGTAGACTACTATATGAATGTAATGGGATGTACATGGTCATCCAAGGACTCCCTGGAGTTAAGATCTACGAGTCTACTGCCGTAACAAGCAAGAGGTCGTCGGATTTTGACCCCGGATCATGTGAGTATAGCATCAGTGGATATGGTAGACTACTATATGAATGTAATGGGATGTACATGGTCATCCAAGGACTCCCTGGAGTTAAGATCTACGAGTCTACCGCCGTAACAAGCAAGAGGTCGTCGGATTTTGACCCCGGATCATGTGAGTATAGCATCAGTGGATATGGTAGACTACTATATGAATGTAATGGGATGTACATGGTCATCCAAGGACTCCCTGGAGTTAAGATCTACGAGTCTACCGCCGTAACAAGCAAGAGGTCGTCGGATTTTGACCCCGGATCATGTGCGTATAGCATCAGTGGATATGGTAGACTACTATATGAATGTAATGGGATGTACAAGGTCATCCAAGGACTCCCTGGAGTTAAGATCTATGAGTCTACCGCCGTAACAAGCAAGAGGTCGTCGGATTTTGACCCCGGGTCATGTGCGTATAGCACCAGTGGATATGGTAGACTACTATATGAATGTAATGGGATGTACATGGTCATCCAAGGACTCCCTGGAGTTAAGATCTACGAGTCTACTGCCGTAACAAGCAAGAGGTCGTCGGATTTTGACCCCGGATCATGTGAGTATAGCATCAGTGGATATGGTAGACTACTATATGAATGTAATGGGATGTACATGGTCATCCAAGGACTCCCTGGAGTTAAGATCTACGAGTCTACCGCCGTAACAAGCAAGAGGTCGTCGGATTTTGACCCCGGATCATGTGAGTATAGCATCAGTGGATATGGTAGACTACTATATGAATGTAATGGGATGTCCATGGTCATCCAAGGACTCCCTGGAGTTAAGATCTATGAGTCTACCGCCGTAACAAGCAAGAGGTCGTCGGATTTTGACCCCGGATCATGTGCGTATAGCATCAGTGGATATGGTAGACTACTATATGAATGTAATGGGATGTACAAGGTCATCCAAGGACTCCCTGGAGTTAAGATCTATGAGTCTACCGCCGTAACAAGCAAGAGGTCGTCGGATTTTGACCCCGGGTCATGTGCGTATAGCACCAGTGGATATGGTAGACTACTATATGAATGTAATGGGATGTACATGGTCATCCAAGGACTCCCTGGAGTTAAGATCTACGAGTCTACTGCCGTAACAAGCAAGAGGTCGTCGGATTTTGACCCCGGATCATGTGAGTATAGCATCAGTGGATATGGTAGACTACTATATGAATGTAATGGGATGTACATGGTCATCCAAGGACTCCCTGGAGTTAAGATCTACGAGTCTACCGCCGTAACAAGCAAGAGGTCGTCGGATTTTGACCCCGGATTATGTGAGTATAGCATCAGTGGATATGGTAGACTACTATATGAATGTAATGGGATGTCCATGGTCATCCAAGGACTCCCTGGAGTTAAGATCTATGAGTCTACCGCCGTAACAAGCAAGAGGTCGTCGGATTTTGACCCCGGATCATGTGCGTATAGCATCAGTGGATATGGTAGACTACTATATGAATGTAATGGGATGTACATGGTCATCCAAGGACTCCCTGGAGTTAAGATCTACGAGTCTACCGCCGTAACAAGCAAGAGGTCGTCGGATTTTGACCCCGGATCATGTGCGTATAGCACCAGTGGATATGGTAGACTACTATATGAATGTAATGGGATGTACATGGTCATCCAAGGACTCCCTGGAGTTAAGATCTATGAGTCTACCGCCGTAACAAGCAAGAGGTCGTCGGATTTTGACCCCGGATCATGTGCGTATAGCACCAGTGGATATGGTAGACTACTATATGAATGTAATGGGATGTCCATGGTCATCCAAGGACTCCCTGGAGTTAAGATCTACGAGTCTACCGCCGTAACAAACAAGAGGTCATCGGCTTTTGACCCCGGATCATGTGCGTATAGCATCAGTGGATATGGTAGACTACTATATAAATGTGTTGGGCTCCCTGGAGTTAAGATCTACGAGTTTACCGCCGTAACAAAAAAGAGGTCGCCGTTTGGCTAAAGTGGTAAGCAAGGACTTTTGTTCATCGTTCAAACTTAAATATTTCGATAACTTTACATCGATTGTAGATCTTAACTCCAGGGAGTCCTTGGATGACCATGTACATCCCATTACATTCATATAGTAGTCTACCATATCCACTGATGCTATACGCACATAATCCGGGGTCAAAATCCGACGACCTCTTGCTTGTTACGGCGGTAGACTCATAGATCTTAACTCCAGGGAGTCCTTGGATGACCATGTACATCCCATTACATTCATATAGTAGTCTACCATATCCACTGATGCTATACTCACATGATCCGGGGTCAAAATCCGACGACCTCTTGCTTGTTACGGCAGTAGACTTGTAGATCTTAACTCCAGGGAGTCCTTGGATGACCTTGTACATCCCATTACATTCATATAGTAGTCTACCATATCCACTGATGCTATACGCACATGACCGGGGTCAAAATCCGACGACCTCTTGCTTGTTACGGCGGTAGACTCATAGATCTTAACTCCAGGGAGTCCTTGGATGACCATGGACATCCCATTACATTCATATAGTAGTCTACCATATCCACTGATGCTATACTCACATGTTCCGGGGTCAAAATCCGACGACCTCTTGCTTGTTACGGCGGTAGACTCGTAGATCTTAACTCCAGGGAGTCCTTGGATGACCATGTACATCCCATTACATTCATATAGTAGTCTACCATATCCACTGATGCTATACGCACATGATCCGGGGTCAAAATCCGACGACCTCTTGCTTGTTACGGCAGTAGACTCATAGATCTTAACTCCAGGGAGTCCTTGGATGACCATGTACATCCCATTACATTCATATAGTAGTCTACCATATCCACTGATGCTATACGCACATGACCGGGGTCAAAATCCGACGACCTCTTGCTTGTTACGGCGGTAGACTCATAGATCTTAACTCCAGGGAGTCCTTGGATGACCTTGTACATCCCATTACATTCATATAGTAGTCTACCATATCCACTGATGCTATACGCACATGATCCGGGGTCAAAATCCGACGACCTCTTGCTTGTTACGGCGGTACACTCGTAGATCTTAACTCCAGGGAGTCCTTGGATGACCATGTACATCCCATTACATTCATATAGTAGTCTACCATATCCACTGGTGCTATACGCACATGATCCGGGGTCAAAATCCGACGACCTCTTGCTTGTTACGGCAGTAGACTCGTAGATCTTAACTCCAGGGAGTCCTTGGATGACCTTGTACATCCCATTACATTCATATAGTAGTCTACCATATCCACTGATGCTATACGCACATGATCCGGGGTCAAAATCCGACGACCTCTTGCTTGTTACGGCGGTAGACTCATAGATCTTAACTCCAGGGAGTCCTTGGATGACCATGGACATCCCATTACATTCATATAGTAGTCTACCATATCCACTGATGCTATACTCACATGATCCGGGGTCAAAATCCGACGACCTCTTGCTTGTTACGGCGGTAGACTCGTAGATCTTAACTCCAGGGAGTCCTTGGATGACCATGTACATCCCATTACATTCATATAGTAGTCTACCATATCCACTGATGCTATACTCACATGATCCGGGGTCAAAATCCGACGACCTCTTGCTTGTTACGGCAGTAGACTCGTAGATCTTAACTCCAGGGAGTCCTTGGATGACCATGTACATCCCATTACATTCATATAGTAGTCTACCATATCCACTGATGCTATACGCACATGACCCGGGGTCAAAATCCGACGACCTCTTGCTTGTTACGGCAGTAGACTCATAGATCTTAACTCCAGGGAGTCCTTGGATGACCATGTACATCCCATTACATTCATATAGTAGTCTACCATATCCACTGATGCTATACGCACATGACCCGGGGTCAAAATCCGACGACCTCTTGCTTGTTACGGCGGTAGACTCATAGATCTTAACTCCAGGGAGTCCTTGGATGACCTTGTACATCCCATTACATTCATATAGTAGTCTACCATATCCACTGATGCTATACGCACATGATCCGGGGTCAAAATCCGACGACCTCTTGCTTGTTACGGCGGTACACTCGTAGATCTTAACTCCAGGGAGTCCTTGGATGACCATGTACATCCCATTACATTCATATAGTAGTCTACCATATCCACTGGTGCTATACGCACATGATCCGGGGTCAAAATCCGACGACCTCTTGCTTGTTACGGCAGTAGACTCGTAGATCTTAACTCCAGGGAGTCCTTGGATGACCTTGTACATCCCATTACATTCATATAGTAGTCTACCATATCCACTGATGCTATACGCACATGATCCGGGGTCAAAATCCGACGACCTCTTGCTTGTTACGGCGGTAGACTCATAGATCTTAACTCCAGGGAGTCCTTGGATGACCTTGTACATCCCATTACATTCATATAGTAGTCTACCATATCCACTGATGCTATACGCACATGATCCGGGGTCAAAATCCGACGACCTCTTGCTTGTTACGGCGGTACACTCGTAGATCTTAACTCCAGGGAGTCCTTGGATGACCATGTACATCCCATTACATTCATATAGTAGTCTACCATATCCACTGGTGCTATACGCACATGATCCGGGGTCAAAATCCGACGACCTCTTGCTTGTTACGGCAGTAGACTCGTAGATCTTAACTCCAGGGAGTCCTTGGATGACCATGTACATCCCATTACATTCATATAGTAGTCTACCATATCCACTGATGCTATACGCACATGACCCGGGGTCAAAATCCGACGACCTCTTGCTTGTTACGGCGGTAGACTCATAGATCTTAACTCCAGGGAGTCCTTGGATGACCTTGTACATCCCATTACATTCATATAGTAGTCTACCATATCCACTGATGCTATACGCACATGATCCGGGGTCAAAATCCGACGACCTCTTGCTTGTTACGGCGGTACACTCGTAGATCTTAACTCCAGGGAGTCCTTGGATGACCATGTACATCCCATTACATTCATATAGTAGTCTACCATATCCACTGGTGCTATACGCACATGATCCGGGGTCAAAATCCGACGACCTCTTGCTTGTTACGGCGGTAGACTCATAGATCTTAACTCCAGGGAGTCCTTGGATGACCATGTACATCCCATTACATTCATATAGTAGTCTACCATATCCACTGGTGCTATACGCACATGATCCGGGGTCAAAATCCGACGACCTCTTGCTTGTTACGGCGGTAGACTCGTAGATCTTAACTCCAGGGAGTCCTTGGATGACCATGTACATCCCATTACATTCATATAGTAGTCTACCATATCCACTGATGCTATACGCACATGATCCGGGGTCAAAATCCGACGACCTCTTGCTTGTTACGGCGGTAGACTCATAGATCTTAACTCCAGGGAGTCCTTGGATGACCATGGACATCCCATTACATTCATATAGTAGTCTACCATATCCACTGATGCTATACGCACATAATCCGGGGTCAAAATCCGACGACCTCTTGCTTGTTACGGCGGTAGACTCATAGATCTTAACTCTAGGGAGTCCTTGGATTACCATGGACATCCCGAAGTACCTATAGACCTTTGAGTAACATAAAATTTTAGTAAACAAATATATTTAAAAAAAATGTTTTTCAAATATTTTAATTTTAAACTTTTAATATTTATTTTTATAATCGTACAAAAAATGCTAGCTGTGGACCCCCCGAACTTGACAACTTTTTTATACATTTGTATTGGTTGTTTCCGTTGTGCTTAAAGGAAATGGCTATGCACCAGGCGCCTCCATATTTTTGTAGATGGCTCATATAGTTGGGAGGAGACGCAAGTTTTTTTTAAATTGTTCGATTTTTTTATGTTAAAAAATTTACCAGCTTCTCGTCAGTCCGCGTGGACATAAAATCAAATTCTGTCGATTGCATCGGATTCGGGGATGCCTTTTCTCTGAGGAACCGATGAGATATCGTCAATCCCTTGACACAAGTTTTGTTTTGTCGAGTAGTGTTATAGAGTTTGTGACAGCTTCAGGATATGTTAAAGGTACTTTTTATGATGTTTTGTACTAACCAACATAGAACTTAAATGTGGATCAGCTTCATGGATTGATCGCAGAAATTCATCATGCTAAGTCAACATTTTGATGAATACTTTTTCCGGTATCAAACTGAGATTCTCCAGTTTCGCTTGAGAAACTACGGTACGAATACAAAAGTCAAAATAAACTAAGGTACTCAATTTTAAATGTAGGCAACAGAAAATTCCAATAAAGTCATTTTGTTTTTAATTTATATTTATTCAAATTTCTTTTCCATGTACATTCATTCAGTTAAAATATTATTGAGTGTCCAATCACAAACGATGACTTTTCACCTCAATTTTAAATACTAGCAACTTTCATTTATTCATGAAATATTGTAGCTTTCGCTATTCAGTGATTTCAAATGTAGGAGGTCCTACATGTACAAAAGAGAAAAGGGATACCTTAAAACTAACTTATAAACTATATAAAGAGCGGATCAATGCAGCTGAAGACTGCAATGATTTTTGTCGAAATGCAGCAATTATCTTATTGGACATAACATCCAAAGTGTCAACTTCGGCTAATTGATGAAGTTCACTGGTGCTGAACCAGGGAGGAAGTTTCAGAATCATTTTCAGAATTTTGTTCTGAATCCTCTGAAGTTTTTTCTTCCTTGTTAAGCAACAGCTTGTCCAGATCGGCACAGCATAAAGCATGGCAGGTCTGAAAATTTGTTTATAAATTAACAGTTTATTCTTGAGACAAAGTCTAGAATTCCTGTTTATAAGTGGATACAAACATTTAATATATTTGTTACATTTAACCTGGATACTTTCAATGTGATCCTTGTAAGTAAGGTTTTTGTCAAAACCAAGTCCAAGATATTTCACTTGATCCTCCCACTTTAAATTTACCTCATTCATCTTTATAATGTGATGACTTTTTGGTTTAAGGAAATCAGCCCTTGGTTTGTGAGGGAAAATAATAAGTTGAGTTTTTGCAGCATTTGGAGTAATTTTCCATTCTTTCAAATAAGAATTGAAAATATCCAAGCTTTTTTGTAACCTTCTTGTGATGACACGAAGGCTTCTGCCTTTGGCGGAGATGCTTGTGTCATCAGCAAAAAGTGATTTCTGACATCCTTGGGGCAAATCAGGCAAGTCAGAAGTAAAAATATTGTATAAAATTTGACCCAAAATGCTTCCTTGAGGGACGCCAGCACGTACAGGTAGTTGATCAGATTTGCTATTTTGATAACATACCTGCAGAGTACGATCCGTCAAATAATTTTGAATAATTTTCACGATATAAATCGGAAAATTAAACCTTTTCAATTTCGCAATCAAACCTTTATGCCAAACACTGTCAAATACTTTTTCTATATCAAGAAGAGCAGCGCCAGTAGAATAGCCCTCAGATTTGTTGCTTCGAATTAAATTTGAAACTCTCAACAACTGATGAGTAGTTGAATGCCCAAGGTGAAATCCAAACTGCTCATCAGCGAAAATTGAATTTTCATTAATGTGCGTCATCATTCTATTAAGAATTATTCTTTCGAATAATTTACTAATAGATGAAAGCAAACTAATGGGCCGATAGCTTGAGGCTTCAGCAGGATTTTTATCCGGTTTCAAAATCGGAATTACTTTGGCATTTTTCCAACTGCTGGGAAAATATGCCAAATCAAAACATTTGTTGAAAATTTTGACCAAGCAACTTAAAGTTACTTCTGGTAATTTTTTAATTAAAATATAAAAAAATGCCATCCTCACCAGGGGCTTTCATATTTTTAAATTTTTTGATAATAGATTTTATTTCATTCAGATCCGTATTAAAAACTTCATCTGATGAAAATTCTTGTTCAACAATATTCTGAAATTCTATTGAAATTTGATTTTCAATAGGACTCAAAACATTCAAGTTGAAATTATGAGCACTCTCAAACTGCTGAGCAAGTTTTTGAGCTTTTTCCCCTTTAGTTAATAGAATATTATCACCATCTTTTAAGGAAGGGATGGGTTTTTGAGGTTTCTTAAGAACCTTTGAAAGTTTCCAAAAAGGTTTGGAATAAGGTTTAATTTGTTCGACATCTCTTGCGAACTTTTCATTTCGCAGGAGAGTGAATCTGTGGTCAATAACCTTTTGCAAATCTTTTTGAATTCGCTTCAGTGCAGGATCACGAGAACGTTGATACTGTCTTCGGCGAACATTTTTCAGACGAATCAGAAGCTGAAGATCGTCATCAATAATGGGAGAATCAAATTTGACTTGGACTTTAGGAATAGCAATATTCCTAGCATCCAAAATTGCATTAGTTAAAGATTCCAAGGCTGAATCAATATCAGCTTTGGTTTCTAAAACAAAATCATGATTTAAATTATTCTCAATATGATGCTGATACCTGTCCCAATTAGCTTTGTGGTAATTAAACACAGAACTATTGGGTCTGGTAACTGCTTCATGAGAAAGTGAAAAAGTTACTGGAAGGTGATCAGAATCAAAATCAGCATGAGTCACTAAAGGACCACAATACTGACTTTGATTTGTCAAAACCAAATCAATTGTTGATGGATTTCTAACAGAAGAAAAGCAAGTTGGCCCATTCGGGTATAAAACCGAATAAAGACCAGAAGTGCAATCTCTGAACAGAATTTTACCATTGGAATTTACTTTTGAATTATTCCAAGATTGGTGTTTGGCATTAAAATCACCGATGATCAAAAATCGAGATCTATGCCGAGTAAGTTTATTCAAATCCCCTTTGAAATTTTATTTATTTTCCCCAGTGCATTGGAATGGCAAATATGCAGCTGCAATCATAATTTTCCCAAAAGAAGTTTCAAGTTCAATGCCCAAACTTTCAATAACTTTTAACTTAAAGTCACGTAACGTGCTATAAGTCATACTACGGTGGATAACTATTGCAACTCCACCGCCATTTCGATTCATTCGGTTATTAGTTATAACTTTATAATCTGGATCACTTTTCAAATAAGTGCCAGTTTTTAAAAATGTTTCGGTTATAACAGCAACATGCACGTTATGAACTCGTAAAAAGTTGAAAAATTCATTTTCTTTCGCTTTTAAAGAGCGAGCATTAAAATTCATAATATTGATGGAATTACTTAGATCCATGATTAAACTTCAGGGTAAGAACAACATCATTCGCAAATTTTAATCCAATCTGGATTGCTTCCATCATGGATGTAGCATTACTCATTGTTTGAATCAAACCAAACAGTGAGTTTTGCAAAAAAGTCATTTTTTCAAACGTAACATCGCCGAGATCAGAAGATCCCAAAGCGTTGCCAGCAGAAAAATTTTCAAATGAGATTTGAGGTACCTGCCCAATTTCAGAAAGAATGGTAGAGGATTTAAAATTCGTGGATGAACCCGAAACGACGCTAGCATAAGAAATGCCATTGTTGTTACCTAACTTTTCCACGGTAGGGGTATTTCTAGAATTGTTCGAGTGAGACAGCACGAACGTTTGATTTAAAGATGCAGGTACAACCTGACTTTGAGAAAATTTCGGTTTGGATTTCGGCTGATGCTTAGCACGAGAATCCAAAACCTTTTTTCTGATGGGGCAATCCCAGAAATTTGATTTGTGATTTCCACCACAATTTGCACATTTAAATTGGGTGACTTCTTTCACGGGACAATTGTCCTTGTCGTGAGAAGAATCCCCGCAAACCATGCATTTTGGAACCATGGCGCAATGATCAGTACCGTGACCGAATGCCTGGCAACGCCGGCACTGGGTCAGATTCTGGCCATTACCGCCATGTTTCTTAAAATGCTCCCACTTTACCCGTACATGGAACAAAAACTGTACTTTGTCCAAAAGTTTCAAATTGTTGATTTCATTTCTGTTGAAATGAATCAGATAAAATTGTGAAGTCAAACCAAAGCGAGAAATATTCCCGTTTGATTTTTTCTTCATCGGTATTACTTGGGATGGGGCAAAGCCAAGCAACACCTTAAGTTCGTTTTTGATCTCATCCACCGACAAGTCGTTGGAGAGACCTTTCAAGACCGCCTTGAATGGCCGAGCATTCTTGGTCTCATACGTGTAGAAATTGTGTTTGTGGTTTTTCAAATAACCAACAAAAGTTTGGTGATCTTGTAAAGATTCCGTCAACAAGCGACATTCTCCTCTTCGACCAAGCTGGAACGAAACTTTCAAATTGCAAGTTTCCTTGCAATTCTTCAGTTGCGTTCGAAAGCTGGCCAAATCGGAGACGGAAGTCACTACAATTGGCGGAGCCTTTACTCGTTTCTCGACGGCAGAAGGCTCAGTACGAGAAGAAGGTTCCTTGTCATCAGTTTCGGATAAAACACCGAAACTGTTTGTCAATGGAATTGGAGGATTGACCTCACATTCAGAATCAGAATCAGACCTCAGAAGAGGCTGTTTTCTTTTTCTGTTTCCGTTAGCCGGTTTAGCGTTCAAACGCTTCACCGACGTAACGACCAAATCTTCAGAAGATTTGCGTTTACCTTTGTTTTGACGCATTTTGCAAGCAAAGTTCTCTTAAAAAGATGGCTTTGTTTGTAAAATACAACAAAATTTCAGGTGGGGTTAGTCTTGAAAAGACTGTTTAGAATTTTGGAAAATAACTCAGGTAGTCTTTAAAAAGACTGTGAATTTTGTTTTTAAATAACTCTGAGCTTAGGTAGTAAAAAATACCGCAGCTCTAGTGTCCGTTCACCACGAAGGTTCGCAAGACACTGGCCAATAAAGTCATTTCGAACTTCTTGAAACCAGGTATTGATTTTTGAAGCGACGGTGCCCACGAAGTAGGTAGCAAAGCAAGTGAAATAAACGGGCGCATATGTAGATTGCAGCAAATTTTTATAAAACGTAAATGTTCAAAATGGCATATCTCCGAAAACGCAAAAAATCGCAGGCTGGAAATTTCAGCAATGTTAGATTATAATCCAATCTTTCAAGTGATCTTAGTTTCATGTTTAGCATCGGTTAGCAAAAAAAGTACTCGATTAACAAACACAAAAAAATATGATTTGTCAAAAAAATGCTCCATTTATTCGATGAAAACTTCAGTTTTTGGTTTGGAAACAACATTTTATCTATTAATAGTTTCAAAGCTTATCTCATTTAAAATGGCTGAGCTATGTTAAAATTAAACAATCAGCCTTTTTTACGAAAAACGCTAGTTTTTTACTCAATTTTTTGACTTTCAGCTTGCATATCTCCGTAATGAACAAACTTAGAGCTTTGAAAATTTGGATTTTTCTTAGTTAGAATGTTTACTTTCGAGAAAAAAATACCAAAAAATATTTGGAGAGGGTTACTTTTTTGAAACTTGGCCACCCAATGTACCATAGTGCACCCTCCCCCTTGCAACATCTTCACAATAATCAGGGGACAACTGAAATAATAAAATAAGTTTTCATAGAAAAAAACATGTTTTTATATGTACATATGTAAAATCAATTTAAACATTTTAAACAATAAAATGGGTTGAATCTCTTTTGCTTTTTTTAAATAATGTTGAGATTGGAATATGACGTTACGGAAAAATATTTGTTTATATTTTGCAACTTTGTGACAGTTCATAACTGAAACAATGAATAAAGCATTTTATGACTCTGTTTGCTCGAAAATTTTGACGCAAAAACTTTCATGCGTAAAGAGTTTCAATCTTGTCGTGCTATCTTGACACACCCTGAAAATTGCTATATGAGCGACAATTTCCCAAAGGGATTTCAGGTCGGAACGCGTTTGACACACGTACATGCCCGACTATCGTAAACTTATTTGATTATAACTTGGGACTCCGGCAACCAAATTGAACTAAAATTTGGGACAATGCACAGAATGCTCAGCCAAACAAAACGTGTTTGTTATTGTTTACATGATTACATTGCGTGCTCTATTATGAATGCATTTTTTTAAGGACAGCTACCAAAGTTATCGATAGTTATATATGGGTAATTCTCTGCCAACTCACACAGCAGTGTCCAAAGAAGTATCTCGTGAGGGAGGGGCGGTACGACCCCTTCCATTTTTGAACATGCTAAAAAAGAGGTGTTTTTCAATAATTTGCAGCCTGAAACGGTGAGATAGAAATTTGGTGCCAAATGGACTTTTATGTAAAATTGGACGCTCAATTTGAACAATGTTCTACAAAGTTGTAGAGCAGACAATGACCAAAATTTTGGTATATAAACATAAGGGGTTTGCTTATAAATATCACGAGCTGTCGCGATTTTACAAAAAAAAAGGTTTCGAAAAAGTTGGTCGTCGTTGCTCATGGCCGTTCATGGTCACCCGCGACAGACACGGACGACGAAACAAAGAGAAACGCATAAAGTAACTTTATCAAAACTTTTTTTTTGTAAAATCGTGATAACTCGTAATGTTTATAAGTAAACCCCTTATGTTTACATATCAAACATTAAATTTCCCTTACATGTTCGAAAAATGTTTATAGTTGAGTAACGGAAAATGACTGAGTATTTAAAACGTTTTTAGTGTTTTTTATCGATTAAAAATACGTTTAATTTTGGAATTCTGAGTACGCCATCAAATCGGGCTTACAATTTTACATAAAAGTTTCTTTGACACCAAATTTCTATCTCAGCACCGTTTCAGGCTGCAAATTATTGAAAAACACTCCTTTTTTAGCATGTTCAAAAATTGAAGGGGTCGTACCGTCCCTCCGTCACCACGACATATAAAAAAATGGACCTCGGATTCGTGATCAGGGACAAAAGTTACATCTTAGGACAAAGTTTCACG
The DNA here is from genome assembly GCF_016801865.2 of Culex pipiens pallens. Lineage (NCBI taxonomy): Eukaryota > Metazoa > Arthropoda > Insecta > Diptera > Culicidae > Culex > Culex pipiens. The sequence goes on from NW_026292826.1 coordinate 267,113, forward strand.
CATATGGACGAACTAATGATGGAAAATGGCGTATTTGTTATTAATAAAAGTATTACCATAAATTTGTAAATGGATATTATTAAGAATATCTTGCTGTTATCAAAATCTCAATTTTCAAACACATTTTTCGCATTGTCCATGTAATCTTTGAAATTTAATTTACCCTAAATCAAAAAGAGGGCTCATTAAGCTAAAAAGAAAAAAAGATAGAAAAAACTCCACAAAAATTTCGCACTTTTCCCCAAAGTGCACGCACACGTGCCATAACCTTTTCTACGCGCTCTCTCCCAACGTCCCAGTTGTCACGCCGAGAATGTACTGCGCGGTTTGGCAATAAAGAGGAATTTCCTGCATTTTACGAGGTGTAAAGAAGCAACCTCTTTGAGAAAAATTTCACTTTGCCTCCCACTCCTGGTGACCTCCTCGAGGAGTTCATCGCCGGAATGTTTAGGCTCGACACGTGGCGCGCAGAGTGCACACGAGTCCTGTGCGGATTTGCCAATAACCCCAAAGACGGTGGCGGCAAAATGCGTTCCCGGGAGGGGATTCGGCAACATAATGGGGGAGTTAGAACGAAATGAAGCCTCCCCTCGGGTGAAACGAGCAAACTTTTTTTTTCGATGGGGGGGTTTTCGGTTTGAACTTAGGGGGGAAATTTGACCGAGTGACTGCATGCGACCGGCTTTGTGTTTTGTCAGGTTCAGGGCCAGGTCGGAAAGGTTGCAAAAGGTGAAATTTACCTGACTTCCTCGCCCCCTCCTGCACAGTTTGCTAAGAGCAGTTCGAGAGCATCTTGATAAATAATTTAATACAAGAAGCTTGTTACGCGTTGTCTCTTGATACGGTAGATGGCTGGCATATGAAGTTTGATTACCTACGACTCCCTGAAGATTATTTTGGCCTTTGACCTGGGGCGAAAAGAATACATGAAGTCATTTCAACAAGGGGGGATTGCAAATGTTTGCCGGTCCCGATGGGAGCTGGCATCACTTACCTGAGTACGACGGGCGTGATGACTGTTGTATTGGCCGTTTTTGCAGGATTGCCCTGAATGGTCTTGAACCGTATGAATGGTTTTACTGATGAAATGGATTGCCACATGGTTATATATTCTGACATCAAAATCACTATTTCACATTACAATTTCAAAGCATAAACAATATTATTGGCCATACAAAATATTAGAAATTAATTAAATTCAATCATATACAGTCATCCCAATGATTCGCTTTTACCTTCATTTGAAAGCTTTTCTTGCGATCTTTCGATAGCTGTATCGAACATCTGCTAATTTTAACTTTTATATGAAGTTTTTGAAGAATTACTTTGAGCCTTGAAATCCACAAATTCGGAACACTTTTTTTCATACGAATGCAAGCAAACTTTGGATCTCTCAAGGAGTACATATTTGTTACCAAATAATGACTTCTCACACTGAAACCAATGAAACTCAAGCTTAGTGATGTTTATACATGGTTTGATAACTTTTTTTGTGAAAATATCAGTTAAATTCAGGCGTTCCACAATAGTGGGGACACAATAACATCCCACAATAATGAAACAGACCATTTGGAGGCAGTGTTTTGCTGCTCTGGACAAAATAGTCTTGGAATGAAGTTTTTTGTTCAAAAAGTACTACTTTTACTAGTGAAATAGCAAGATAATGTCCAAATGAAGGTTCAAAAAATAGTAAGGTCGACAGAAAAGCTACTTTTGGCATGCTATAGACAAATTATCATAAAAGTGTTCCGAATTTGTGGGTGTTCCGAATATGTGGGATGACTGTAATTATTTACAAAAAAATTGATGGAATGCGCCGTTATCAAGATATTACCGCTTAAAGTTTCATTTTGACAAAAATATCAGTTTTTTTGTGTAATTAAAAATCCATAAATTTCCATTTCTTGAAACTTGTTCAGAAAATGTATTTTAAGAAACACTGGCTGTTAAGATGCAGTTAATAGAAAAGAAAACAAGCAATCTGTTGAAAAAAAAATGTTTTCTAAGTCTCACCCTAACAATCCCCCATTTTCTAATGCCAATATTTCAGTAACTAAAGTTCCAATTTTCAATGTTGAAAAGTTAAACATCTGTATTTAAATATTTAAAATTGTTAATTCGATACTAACTTTTCAAATGAATCAAATATTCATTATTACGCAATTTCGAAATGATAGCCTTGATTAAAAAAAATCAAATACTTTTGTTCGATTTTGAAAACAATTTGAACAGCATAGATTGCGCAAAGAAATTGCTAAATTCGTTTAAAGGTCACCAAACTTTCCCACATAAGGCTACTGGCAACAATGTCACCCCTCACCGGTGTGCTGCGATACTAAGCTAATGATTATATGGGCCAATAAAAACTCCATGTTTACTTTCGGATATGGTTCAACCTTATCAGCGACCGTATCGCCCGTTCCCGCGCCAACGCACTTTTCTGCAATGTTTGGCCCAGATTGGAGCTCAGATGGAATAAAAACAGTCTCTAATCCTTACTTATGTGTCTCTTTCTGTAAGCCAAATAATGTAACTGTTGCCGTTGTAGAAACGGTACAGGATTTGGATTGAGTTTGCTACCTTATTCTCAGCATTCGGACGGAGTTTTCCCCCACGGCAAAAGCTGCTGTTCCGTGTAACTCGGTCAAATCCACATATTATAGTTAACATTTCAGCTATACTTTGTATTGGCACTGTAAAAATATGTTATCATTCCAAAAGCAAAAAAAAATATTCTGGACACAATTTTGACTTATACGGATGAGCTTAAGCCACATTGCTCAATATAATAATGATGTGACATTTTATACTGTGTATCCCTTTTCACTCGGAATTCGTACGTGGAATTCAAAGCCCGGCTTCGTTCAATGTGAGTTGCCCTGCTCTAATCATCGCTTGAATAAACGAAATCCTTCCATAAATCTGTCCCCGTTCCGGAGGGATGAAACCATGACAACCAAGCCGGCACCCTCACTTGGTCCAGCAGTCTTCACCGAGCTGTCAGTATTACGGACGCAGCTTCTGTCGGCAAACCAGTGGCCATCCATCTCGTGTGGTTCCATCGCACAAAGTCCAGTAGTTTCGTCTTGAATCGGGTGGGGCGAAGGACTTTTCGGGGCCCATACTGGGCGAAGCGACGTGTGCCCAAGAATTATGTCTTTAGCTTTGGCAAGGCATGTAATTTGTTAATTATGGTTTCAAATGAAATCCTTCCCATGGCTGCCCGACTAGGCAGTCTGATGCCTTTTGATATACGATATTGTATGATCAGTGGATAGCTAGCTGGAATAGTTATACACACACACACATTAGGCTGGAAATTGGCCAAGGCCTTTCAAGTTGTGCTTTATTGAAAGGGTTTCTTGTCAATGGGAACCAATCTTATGGCTTGGATTAATTATCCTGGTTCTTGGACGATAGAGATTGAACTGGTTTCAATTAAAGGAGCCATTCAAAATTTGCTGGTCTTACCATGAATGAACATGGAAACACAGAAATTGCTATACATGCAAAGTTTTACAATTTGTCATAGAAAATGAAAACAGAGCAAATGCCGTAATTAAATTAAAATCGAAATCGAAACATCGATTTTTGGTCATTTTTTAAATGATAATTTGACATAGAAACATAAAACATGGCTTAAAATCGATATTTTGACACTTTGGCTTAATTCCGAGGGCAGATTATGAATCAGCGGGAAATATTTCATTGAAAAACATATAGTTGAACATTTTTCGAATTTCGTTAGGGTGGTTCCGTACACATTTCCCTTGAAAACTAGAAATTTTCAAATGAAGATATCTTGAGTTTAAAGAAAACGCCCCTGAGATTTTTTCCAGCGTTTGTATTGCTGGATCTCCTCTTTTGAATGCAATCTGGCGCTTCAAATTTGGTCTGCGCCTTAACGATATATTATAGTTTTAAATTTATAATATTTTGACAAAAAATGGCTATAACTTTTGACCAAAATATTTGTTTTTTAGAATTCTAAAAGTGCCCTAAATATAACTTTTCTCTAAAACTTAACCCTGAATTGCTACCTTCAAAAAACTTATTTTTGAAGGTAGGCTCAGATGCTTTCTCTAAATTTGGTGATAGAAAGCGTAGATTACGAAATAAAGTTTCGGTGTCTTGGATAAAGTTACTTGAATTGGCAATCCTAATCACAAGTTTTAACAATCTAGAAGAAAAAAAAATCCCAAAAACATTGCTGGAAATTTAGATTTTAAAATCACCGAAATAGTGAGCCACCCTAATTTTCAACCAAACCAAAAGTTGCCCCTTCTTTTTTGTAATAACTCTTATGAAGACAGCTCCAAAACTTCACCATTTTTCGGAAAATTCATTTGCCTCTTAATTTTGCGATCTGGATCACTGTGCAAAAGCGAGGCTTACGGATATATAACAAAAGACAAAAATGTTTAATTTCGAGCGCCTGAACCGGAATTTTCAAGCAATATGGCTAGCCTGAAATTTTGAGCTCATTTGGTTAAGGTTTAGTGTTTCCACCATTGTAAATTTTATTGATTTGATTCAAGGGTGTTTCATCATTAGTTGAGCTTTTACATCACTTTCGATATGATCTACAAATAGAGTATTTTCCTCATTTAATATTTTGAATTTATTTTTATTAAAATGATCAGGAAATTTCACAAAAGATTCATTTAAGTAATTAAGTGATACTTTGAATAACTCATTTCCTTTCGATCAGAAAATCCCTTCTTAATATACATTTTTTTTTAATTTGAAACTTTTATGAACAAATTAGTAATGCAAAATTGCTTCTTTTGACATAGAGAATGCATTGACAAAGTTTCATTCAAAACAAAAAAAAATAAAAATAAAATAATAAACCGCGAAATAATCTGTGAAAATCTAGAAAATTTACAGTTTTATACAATTTTATACAATTTTCATCAAATTTCCTCCATTTTTGATTACTACAACATCTCAAACTATAAATCACTTATTGGCTTTCAAGGTATTGCTAATCTACCATCAGTTTACAAAGAAATACCCTGGTTGACTCTGCAGATATCTGAGGTCCCGTCGCGACGTTCTAACGTGTCACCCGAACAACTACGACCAAGAGAGGGTGCATAAAATTTCCTCCCTAGCATTTTTTGTGCCCTTGTTCTTGTGTCCCCACTGCATTCCCATTTCGTGGGTGAGGGTTGAATGTTAAGGATCAAAAGTTGAATAAAAAAGCTGCAGACTACATAGAACAAAAAAAAAACTTGTCTTTTCCACTATACTTTTTTGTCGCTGGTCACCACTTCAACAGAGGTTACAAATAATGTCAAGCGTTATGTTGTGGTCCCGAAGGGTCGTCATCATTGGACAGTGTGTAAAACTTACGTGTTTTGAGTATTTATGTATAATCGAATCTAATCTGTATAGAAACAAAACTGGTAAATCATTATATTTTGTTTGTAAAAGTTCAAAAATTTAATTGAGATCTAAAACAGATGTCCTTCAAATGCTCTATGCAAATAAAAAATAATGCAATTCGTTTTGTTAAAGATTGAATCTATTTTTTTGTAACTGGATACGGTATATTGGAAACTAATCCGAGCATTTGAAAATACTAGTTAAATAAATGTACTCATTAATTTTAAATTTCTAAACTTTTTAATAACGAAATCTTATTCAAATTCTGCCCACAATTCAAGTCAAAATGACTCAACTATCCACCATCTGCGTTGTCCACAGACTAGCCATCCCACGACACCCCGATTTGGCGAAGGAGTATAGTGGCGTTTGTTGTTTGCGGTATATTTTTGCAAGAAATCGAGAGTGAAATGGATTTGAGAACCATCACCGCCGGCAAGTGCTCCGGCGGAAACTTACCAGCACATTTTCCAACCATCAGCAAGCACGCAGTCTTGTCTGGAGCTCGGACTCATACCAGAGCTAAATTTTAAACCACTTTTGCTGCAAGCTGTCGTTTGACCCTTTTCTTCCCAAATTTGATAATGCAGAAATTTATTTGCGACAATGTTCTTCAAATACCAATTGCGATGATAAAAAGTGCTAATAAATATCACAAATTGTCACGATTTTACAAATAATAAATGAATAAAAGTTTAGGGTCCATACATGAACCACGTAGACCAGTTTTTTGATATTTTTTCCTGGCAAATAAATTGAATTCTTATAGTCTGGAATGGTATCGGTGGTATCGGTTTTCATTAAATTTACATTTTTTAATTTTTAGGTACGTAATGGAAAAAATAATCTTGAGTTTTGCAAAAAGTTGAAATTACAATAATATAAATATGTATGGTTGAAGCATATGTTGAAACGATGAAAAAATAGGGTAAAATGTTTTACGCTTTAGGAAGTTCGAAATTCTTGCAGTTATTTGAAAAATGCAGTCTAGGTAAAATATTTTGAACTTTTCAAAAAATAATTTTTGTTAAGGTTTGGTATTAGATCTGAATGGGTTAAGTTGTGTTCGCTTTTTGAGCAGTTCCCAAACCCGCCTGTCTATACAGTTGCCAGCAGATTTCTGTTATGGCCATTTGGTGCCAACTCCTGGCGCAAGTCTCTTTCGCCACTCAGGGGGGCTTAGTTTGGTTTCGCTGTTGCGCCCCCTTCGAAGAAATATAGAGAAAAAAAACCCCTCGCCAAATGATAGTGGCAAGGATAACCCACGCCACCCGCTATCGGATCGGCAAGGATCTAGATCCTCCTTGGGACGACGACTACGACGTTCCGGAACGACAAACCGGGGAAAATTTTAAATCCGACAACTTTTGGCTTATGCATATTTATACGGCGCGCTCGCAGACGAAAAAATGGCCCCGACTTGCAGGAAGTGAAATATATATGATGTTGCGTATATAATATGTTTATATTACGTTTTTATTTCGATACGCGACGAGGTGGCCAAACCCACCCAATTTTTCGCCAACAGGATGTTCAGTCAAGTTGTTTGGCCGCGTAATGGCAGTATTTTTTGGCGGATAAACCGTAGGGCCGTAAAGTCATTCGCGGGGATGTTGTTTGCCAAACTTGGAGAGGGGAGGCTACGGTTTGAGGGGATTTGTTACAGATTGCTGCAGACGGGAGCACAATTTGGGGTTTGCATCGCTGGCTTTTTGATTGTCATGTCGCGGTTGTTTATCAGTTTGGTTGTTTTTATTTTTACATGGAAGTATTCGAAGAACGTGATTGGCGTGTAAATGAGATAGATTGCAATATGCATTTGTTCAGTATGGATGTTTATTTAAATTGGTACTTAGATTTATCTAGATTGTAGTCTAATGTTATTTTGACATAGTTTAATCATGATTTAAATCCTCACTCAGGAAAGGCTATCGATCGGACAATGAACTATCTAAATATTTCTTCGAAGGTCTGAAATCAACTCCTTGATTTTCGATCCCTTCCGAAAATATGTGAAACTACATTCAAATTCTACAATACAAAAATGAAGCTTTTGCAATTGGTTTTGTGAGGAAGGAGGTTTCAAATAGTAGTACATGCAACAAGTTGCAAATAGGCGATTTTTTCAGCACAAGTTGTAGTTGAACCAGCCTCCGGCTGAAAAACTCTATAATAAAGAATAAAAAAAAGCACAAGTCGTACATTAATCCAACGAAGTTTACCAAGTTTTCAATAAAGTGTTATGTCAAACATCTATGCGTTAAGAAAATTCACCATTTAAAACAAAAAATATTGAAAATTGTTACTTTTCGATACTAGTACAACTTTTCAGCACCCATTTCAGTGCTGAAAAGAAGCACTGGTACACAGTAAAAAATAATGAAAAATTGGAAGCTGTAATTTTGGAAGGTTGAATATTACCCTCTTACCTCAATTTAGACTAAAAAAATGACATTACACCAGAAAAGTGGTAAAATTACCCATTTCCAGAGGTAAAATTACACTTTTTTTCTGGTATAAAAGATGTACCCCTTTCCAGATGTAATATTATCATGATTTTTTTTCTGTGTATTGAAAGGTATTAATTTTCCAATCTGTTATTTTTGGTAGAGAAATGTAAGCCGTTTCGACTCTCGAGAATGACAGGAAAAGTAAGTAGATTCACGACGGAATTGAAAAATAGTAGTTTGTGCAACAAGTTGCAAAAAGAGGATTTTTTCAGCACGAGTCGTTTACATTTATCCAACATTTTTTGCAATTCCAAAAATCACACACTGAGTGAAATTTTATGTCAAATTTTCATGTATTTTGTCAATAAATCGTTTAAATCAAAAAAATGTTGAAAAGTGTTACTTTTCGAAACAAGTTATGAAAAGTTCAACTTTTCAGCACCCATTTGAGTCGAAGCATAAACGCCAGCACATTTACGCTTGCGCGTTTTACGATATATATTCCTTTAGTTAATCATGTACCTACTAACATCAAAGACTGTGTACCCTTTATTTTTTTTTCTAATAATGTCAATCCATCTTACGACCTATAATGTACTTCCGAAATTAAAAAAAAATGCATTCGAGATTTTGCCTAAAAAGATTCGAAACTTTAGGTCAAATTCTCACTGGGTGGTATTATCATGTTTTTGAAAAAAATAATTGCACCAATATATTTTTCGAAGTTTCATCATGTTCGTGCAAGACGGTATTTGTGTCCATCCCCTGTATGTTTACTTCCTTACCACTATTGTACTGACCAGAACAGAACAATAAAGCTTTCTGCCTCTTCGCGCGCTGACCACCGTCCGAGACGGTTGGCTCAGCAGTCACCTCAAACGATTGTTTTATTCAATTAAGAAATTCTACGCGCCTGGACTACAACAACAACAACACAACGTAGGGAATTCGAAGTCGGCCTCTGGCTGAACACATCATTTTGTAAGAAAGGCTCTATTTCACCTGTGGTGATATTAAATCGGGGTTTTTTTATCATACATTAATTAAATTTGATGCTTTACCTCAAAATGGCATGACGTAAACTTAATATAACATTTGTAAAATACACAGCAAAACAAGTAGTAAAACACCTGCATGTAATGAAGCGGCATGTAAAAAAATATATGTGATATTACACAGCTTTCGCAGTACTCCCCTACGCTATTTTTCCTAACATCATTTACACCCAATTTGTGTAATATTAACAGCATATTCCTTTAGAGTGTTGTTTGTTTGCCAAATGTCAAAATCAGTTAGTTTTCGTTTTCGCGCACCCACGACCGTTTTTAGCAGCATCGGTTCCGAAAACACCTCCGCAGGTGTTGGACCTGTTACAACAGCTGGACTTTGTCTCCGGTGGTCGTCCAACTCCAGCTCAAGTTGGACCGGAAGCATTTTGTTGACGGCGAAAGACAAAAAGTGAAGAAGTTTGCAGTTCCGTTTCGGGCAGTGGCTGCAGCAGCGCGTTGCAAAACTCCGGCGGCAGGAAAAAGCGGCCCCAATCTGCCATAATCTTCTTCGACCTCGAGTACCTGCAGCGTCACCGAAAATGCCAGCAATTCAAACGAACCGCACAAATGGTTGACCTCCGGAACGGCAAGAAGGACGAAGAAAAGAGTAAGATTGATTGTGACTTAATTTCGTATGAAACTAATATTCTTTGTTTTGCAGGAGCGTCATCTTCATAAAGAACGAACAGTTGGTGCCGACCGGGTGCGTGATTACGCGGCAATCAAGTCCCCGCCGCAGATCACCGCCAGCTCCAGACGGTCGTATGTTTTGGAAGGAAAACCTGCAAGTGATCAATTCGACTACGAGGTCGCGCGTGCTGGATTGTTTCCAAAAGATTCCGTGGCAAATCGTGCTACAGTATAAGGGCCGCAAGCAAGCCGTACCGGTGCGAGAATCGACCAACTACGGCTCAATATGCCAATACTACCTTTGCCAACCTCGAGCACCTACAGCGAGACCGGAAGTGTCAGCGACTCAAACAGACGGCCCAAACGGGTGGCCCTCAAGGATGGATGAGGGGCAGTGCCTGCCCAAGTAAGTTTGATTTAAACTTGATCTCGTTTGCAATTTTTAATATTCTTTTCTATAGCAGGGACGTCATCTTCGTAGGGAACGTTCGGTTGGTGCCGTTCAAGCACCTGCTCCCACCGTTAGAACCGGTGGTAACTCGGGTGGAGGTGGCATTGGCGGTGTTGGAGGAATTAGTAGCAAGGACATGCTTGACGACGATCAAAATTTGACACGACTGCCGGCTACTGCAAAAAGACTATCTGAAAGTGAACAACGACAGCAGATTCCGCATCGAACAGTGCTGAATCTACATCTGCCTAGTGAAGAGCGTTCAAGCAATCACGAGGACTTCAAGCAAGCTGCCCCATTGCTTGTTTAATTTGAACACCGGAAGACAGGAGCGGGCCGGCGTGTTTCCTATGGGTTCACCGTCGAACGTGTCGCAGATTTGCGCCGGAGAGTGCTCGGACCGAGAACTGCTTGGACGCGATTTGTGGTTCGAGCTGGCTGGATTTGCCCTCGATCAAGTAACTTGCTACGGCATCGCTCCAATTGAAGTCGGTCATCATGGAACACACCGATGAAAACCGGAACATTATTCATGCCAAAGTGGAACCTAGATCGAGTATCAACAGCGGCTCCAGCGTTAAGTCTGGAGGACGGAAGTGCATCAACGTAATCACCAACACCATGATAGAAAATTGTCTGGTAAGCATTCTAGAAAATATTGGACGCAGAGGATTTTGCTTCTAACGCTCTTAATTTTCCCCTCGCACCAGGAAACACCGGGAGGAACACTCGCCGAAGTTGACGACAATGACAGCATGATGACCTAAACGCGCATCGGAAATCCACCAACAAGACATTTATGGCCATCGACTTGATTTTTTTTAATTTAGCGCAATAAATTACTTTTTCAAACAACCGGTTCATTATTTGAAATTTATTTCTGAAGTAACCCACTCGATACCTATCCAGGAGGAAAAATAGCAATCTGTGTAATATTACACGTTTTTTGGGGTACACGCAGGAATGTGATTTTAAGTGTTTATTTTGACCAAGGTGATGTGCATGCTTTTGCATGCGATTTTACCATCGGATTTTTTGCTGTGTATTTTTTATGCCCAAATTCATAAGGGAGTGAGGCTAATACTATTACATAAAATTACTGATTCCAAAAGAATGGGAAGAGGTTGGACAGCCAAAAATTGTTAATGCAATTTGTATTGGCCTATTTTAATAAAAATACTCATTAAAAACTGAAAAAAAAATCGTTTTGAGCCATGGTTTTTTTTTTGATAACTAGGTAGTTTAAAAAAATCAAAAAAGTGTTCATATGGTTCATGGATGGTCCCATAACAACCTACAACTTTTCAGAAGATATCAAATCAATCAAAACATTCCATCTCATGATACAACATTGATTGATTGAAAGGATCGCCCATTTATTTTATTAGAATATTATGGTTTTGGCATAGACAGTCTTATCGTTTTACAGTGCTTTTTTCCTTTCTTATTTAAATAAACCTATAAATTTCGCGCTAGAATCAATGGGATTGCAAATGGGAAAAATCTGATTTTGAATCGGATTTTCCTGTTTAAAATTTATCTTTGAAAAAAAAAACTTCCTCACTCCATGCAGATGTAAATCTTTCCGGGATGCTTCAGTTCGATCACTTTACTGCAAGCAACTTGCTTTCCATCCGATTTGGGGGCTGCTGCATCTCCTTCGGAAATAGCTACAACTATCGCGTCAGTTTTCGGCTTCGAGTCCGAGTTTCCGTTGCTGCTTTTCTTTGAACACTTGGTTGCTGCCTTGGTAGTTTTAATTCCGAACGGGTTCGGAACTCCCTTTTGCATCTTCCGCTTGAGATCGCTTATTCTACTGAAGATTTTGATAATATTTTTGAACGGATTAGGAAAAGAGACTCCGCCTAGGAAACCACCTCCGGTTGGCCTTTCTTGGTTCCTTGAGGAGGAGCCGAATCCATTACCTAGGCTACCAAAAGTCTGGAGGAGCATCCCGAGTGGAGATTTCGTCGTGGTTCGTCGTGTGGTCCTTGACGTTGTTGTTGCGGGAGTCGTTGTTGTGGTTGTCGTAGATTGAGTAGTACTAGTTGCCTCAGTAGTTTGATCCAACGTAATTGCAGCGATTGGCGATTTCTCGGTCGTTATCCTACTTCTCTGTTTGCTGTCGGTGTCTACCGGTTGGAATTCCTTGCAGATCGGACAAACTGGACACTTTTCACATGGAGGACACGCGCATTTCTTTCTTCTGGAAGACTGATTCTTGCTTCTTGCCGAGCTTGAAGTCTGTCTGTAGTTTCGTTTCCCGTGTAGTTCCTCCTCGTTTCTATCGTGTAGTTTGAGCTTTCGACCTCGACCTGTCGGTCTGCGACCACGTGATTCAGCAAGCCCACTCGAAGATCGTCCTTTTTTCCCCGCAGCTTCACACAGCGTCCACCACTCCAGGCAGACTATACAGCCCAGCGTCAACGCCAGGAACCACCGAAGGTTCATCGTGCTGTAAAAGTCGTCGTAATACTGCGCCACGGCTGTTACGTAGCGGCGCTGTTATATACACTGGAACGAATGTTTTCTGTTTGGACCTCGCAAGTCAAAACGGAACGTTGCAGTTCCGTAAATTTGGGTTTGTGCTCGAGAATTGGAGCACTTTTCGGGTGGGCATTTTTGCTGTGCGAAACGCCCAAGTTCATGGTTGGCCGCAATTTGGAGAGGTGTGAGGCTTCTGAGAATTGATAAATTTTATCACGTGGCGCGTCACGTTTTGGATTCGTGGGCCGGCGCTGGGGTTATGTAAGAGTTTTATTTAATAAACACTACAAACTAAAGGTGGCAGGATTGTTGAAAGACGATTAAATCATTTTTAGGAATGGTTCATTCAACTTTGCCACCTTAAATTAAAATTTATATCAAACAGAGATTTTATCAATTTTAAAATAAAGCCAAATACATTAAAACAATTTAACAAATCTAGTTTGGATGAGTGCTTTCACAAGATTTGGACAAAAAAAATCTATAAACATTATCGTATAAGATGCACAGTTTTACCAGCGACACTAGATGTTCAGTAAGATCAATCGAATGATAAGCAGCTAGAACTAGGTCTCATTAACAGCTTGATTGGTTGAATCGACGAAATTTACTACACTGTTTTTTTTCTAATGCAAAGAAAGACAACTGGCGCCTTCCAGACTAGTTTTCTTGTTCCAGTCTTTCCTAATCAGAATAGGTTTTGGTTGTTTTGAATGTTATGCAATTTTCATATGTTTATTAATTTATTTTCAGATCACCGTTTTTACTGGTACGATTGATTAAATTATTTTTAAATTATTCTCCCATAAATGAGTTTTTTTTGCATATCTTATCTATGTGTTTTTTTTTATTTGGACGAAACTATGTGTGAACCTTTTCTATGATCCAAATAGACATTTTACATCATTAGTTCGTCCAGACAAATCTCCGTACTATTTTGGCAGCAGTTCTTACACAGTCATCACAATGGATTTTCTGATCAGTCTTCGACAGTGTTGTAAATTCGAGTTGTTAAAAAACTCTAATGAATACCGTTTTTTAATTTTACTTCTCACACAGAATATGTCAGGCCGTTGTAATATTTTTCAATGTTTATGTCACCCCACCCCCTCCTTCCTACTCTCTTAAAAATCGGCCCGAAAAATAAGGGAGCAAATTTTTTTTCGAAAACTTCAAAATTTTAATGGAGTTATGAGTCTAATCTACTGACAACAATTTGAAATGCAATTTATTGCATTAAAAATCATTTTAAGCATGTTTAGACTCGATAAAAAATATTTTGATTTTTTTTAAAATTACAATGTTCAGTACAGCAACAAGTTTTCTTTTTCGCGAAAATTAAGATTTTCATCAAAATTTCGATGATTTGAAAACTATTGATTGCAAAATAACTGGGCTGGTTTAACATGAATTTTGAAAAAGTTTTTTTTTTAAATATGCAACACTGCCAAATGAATTTTGACCAGCTTTTGCCATTGCTCGAAAGATGCAATTTTTGTCATCTAAAGCATATCCAACAAGATATATATACATCAAGATTCTGCATGGTAAAATTTTTGCGTTAATTGTCGTATTAAAAAACGGGTAGATTTTTTAAGAGTGTAACTATTTTATTCTGAGAAGTCCCAAGCAATATCTAATAAATAACTAATATAATCATAGAATTGCTCAAATCAGACTTCTAAATTTGTAAACAGAGGTGACATTGAAAGCCGGGGTGACTTCACAAGCACATTTTCACTCAAATTTATTTAAAATAAAAATATGCTTTTCAGTTTCAAAATCATGAAAAATAAAATATGAGAACCACAGTGCTCAATAAAACCGACGACATGCTGTCGGAATAGTTTGATTCAAGGTTTGATTGTTCTGTGGAAATTGATGAAGTTGCTCTCCTACCGAATTGGCCTTTTTTGTTTGTGTATCTTATCAGACCAAGCCATTGTCCTTGGCAAGACTTAATGAAATGGTGGCTCTATAACCCTTTCAGCTCCTTACAGCTAATCTTACGCAAGTACTCTTCAAGCCCCAGTTTTCGCTTCTGAAAACATTCTCTACATTGGAGCTCATCGAGCTAGGACTGACGATTTGATGGATGACGCAGCGGCAGTTTGACGATAATGTGCGATGACAGTGCGCAATAGTTTAATGTCTTCATTTCTCCGGAAGCCACCATGATTCGGTACAAATTTCCCACTCTGTCACGAGCTGTCATCAAACGTCAACCGGCCGTCATCGAAACCCACCAAAACGGCGGAGCAAAAACTATAGCCCAGCGATTGTCATGCTTCATCTCTTCGAGTGGCCACGTGGGGGAGGGAGGAAGTGGGACGATAATCTGATTACGTTCATCTAATTCATTCTTTCAGTCAGTCTCCGGCGGCCAGAATCCTTCCCCCGTCATTCGATTTGATTTTTTTTTTCGTTCCTTCTTCCGGAGAACCTACGACCAAGTACTTATTAGATTCACAGCTATCAGTTGGGCACGTTCCCAGTTCAATCGCAGACCACGAGGGAAGTTCTGGAAGGAGGCGAGCGGCTCCGGACCGCCCTAGAATACCGATAAATTCAACATACATCATCCGATTAGATAAATTGGAGAAGAGGCGGACTCCCGGACAAACATTAGCACAATAATGCTGCAGAGTATGGTTTGACGGTGTCATTTGTGTGGATTTCTCACTTAAAAAATGGTATCTTAAAATTATTTTATCGAATACACAGTAAAAATAGTAACATTAAATCTGAGAATTGGTGACAGATTTTGTGTAACTTTACATTAGGAATAAGTGAAATTTTCTTCATTTCAAAAAAAAATACTCAAAACACAGATGACAAAAACATTCCTTGAACATTTTTGATTGAACATTTTGTTTCCATTTAAACTCCAAAACAGTATCGAAAAGTAAGAAGTTTCTCAACGGATTTGCAAAAAAAAAACAAAAGTTGGAGAAAAACAAATAAAACTACAAGTTTGAATGTTAAACACTACAAATTGCTTTACAGATATTTGTTTTCAATCTCACCTAAAAGTCAAATTATAATAGAGTTTTTATCAAAAAACCTGAAAGCTACAGTGCTTAATTAACTGTCAGGGAATAGTCAGCTTAAAATTTGATTAGAAATGTAGTACCGTAAACTGGAGCGAATCGAGAGTTTTAATCTAACGTAGAAGAAATACAAAGGTGTATAAAGAGCCCAAATTGGACAAAAATTGATATTTGAGAAGTTTAAATTCTACCAGTATAATTTTTTTAAACAAAACATTAATCTTCAATTTTGACTTGAAGTTTAATCATCTGATAACTGTTTTGAATTTTTTTTTCCTGTTTTGATATTAATGTTTCACCGTTTTTTTGCAAAAGTATTTGCCGTTAAAACATAAATGTCATGAAAACTAAAGAATTCAATACAGATAAACCTCTTTTACGCGGAAGGAGGCATTGCGCTTTTTTTGTTTCATCGATTTCTCTGAGAGCAATTTATGTATTTTTTGTATTTTTTCATTTGTCTCAAACTTTGTGGGGGCCTTCCCTATGACCAAAGAATCTATTTTGTGTCATATTGGTTCACCCATACAAGTCTCCATACAATTTTGGCAGTTGTCCATACAAAAATGGTACGTAAACATTCAAACAGCTGTAACTTTTGAGTGAATTTTCTTATCTGTGTCTTGGGCAAAGTTGTAGGTATTGTTGAGGACTATTGAGAAAAAAACAGGTACACGGTGCCAACTTTTTTTATTAAGTTTTTTTTCACTTAAAATTAAATTTCCCAAAATATGTATTTTTGATTTTTGAGATTTTTGGGGATAAAAATCCGCAACTTTTGAGCCATAGAGAAGTATGGTCAAAAAATCTGCCGCCAAGTCATGATTTTTAGAAAAAAATAGTGGTTTTGAAAAAAAAAAAATTCATACAAAACAAAATTTGACATAT
Organism: Culex pipiens pallens; assembly: GCF_016801865.2. Taxonomy (NCBI): domain Eukaryota; kingdom Metazoa; phylum Arthropoda; class Insecta; order Diptera; family Culicidae; genus Culex; species Culex pipiens. The sequence continues at coordinate 283,509 of NW_026292826.1, forward strand.
TTTATTCATGTAAAAATGAATGTGCAATCGAAAAGTACTTTACAGATTTTATGATAAAGGGCTCTGTTTTCAAGATATAGCCACCAAAAGTTCGATAGTGACCATGAGTGACCATTTCTGAAAATATTTTAATATTTCAAATGTTAGTCTTGATTCAAAAAAACTTAATCTCAAATATATTTTTTAACATTGAAAATCGAGCCATTAGTTGCTGAGATATCGGCATTAGAAAATTGTGGGTTTTTTTGGTAAGACTTAGAATACTTCAATTTTCATGTTTCTTTTTGTTTAAGTCGCTGCAACCAGAGTTCCAATCTTGAATGTCTCTTAGACAATTTTATAGCAAATTTTCTCAACTGTTAAAAAAAATTTGGAAATGGTCACTCGTGGTCACTATTTTTAAAAATCGAAAAACTACAAATATTTTGCTAAAATCAAACATTCTTGAAAACGTAGCCTTCATCAAAAAATCTGTAAAGTACTTTTCGATTTAAAATTCAATTTTACATCAAAAAATATGTCAAATTTTGTTTTGTATGTTATATTTTTTTTACAAAATCACTATTTTTTCAAAAAAATATAACTCTGTGGCAGATTTTTGACCATCAAAAAATCTCGAAAACGTATTTTGGGAAATTGAGTTTTTTTTAAATAATAAAAAATCAGCAATTTTTTCCGTGTACCTATTTTTTCTAAATGGTCTTCAACAATACCTACAACTTTGCCTAAGGCACCAAAATGATCAGAAAATTCACTCAAAAGTTACAGCTGTTTGAATATTTACATACCATTTTTGTATGGACAGTTTGAGCCAAATAAAAAAATACAAATAAAATCCATTTCCGGTTTTGGTAGATAATTGCTCTGAAATAAAAAAAATAATTTTACATGCTTTAAAAAGTGACCTGTAGATCTGCACAAAACATACAAATTACAAAAAGATTGCAAAAATGTTGCATCGATTCAGAGAAATCGACAAGTTAAAATATGTAACGCCACAGAATAAAAATAGGTTTCTTTGTACACTCTCCTTGCTATAAAAGGCATTTTAAAAAGCTTTTCAATTGAAACAATTTTTATATATTTTTTATGTTTGTGTCTAGACATTTTTTACGTAGCCCTTCTAAGTCCTTGGTCAGAGTAGAGTGCCACAATATTTCATAACCGATTCGTGTTTAGTTGAATTTATTTATTTTCAGGAAGCATCGCTAAGATAAAACTTTTTTGATAAAAAATCACTTCTTCATATTTACTCTTGGAACAATTTGGCTAAAAGAGATAATAATCGAACAGTTGTAGGATTTTTTTACTTTTTAACTTCCTGTACTGAACGCAATTTTGAAAAACACTTCCTTGATTTGGTTATTGAAAAAAAAGTTAATAAATGATATGGAAATGCTTTTACTTTCACCATGATTTTCAATTTGCCTCCGTTGACGGGATCTCATAGTTTATTTTGCAAAATATTGCACAGTTGTTAAGAAAGTCCTACAATATCATTTTTAAAAAACGTTGGCGCTTTGTTGTGTCATCATGCTTTTTTTTTATATTTTCAAACAAATTAAAAATAAAGTGCTAGAAAAATAAGTTTTTTTTTTTAATTTTTTGCCATTTTTAAACTTTTTTTAAGATATGAGGTATCTCTTTTTTAAAAAATTTATAATGTTTTGATGTTTTGTTTTGATTTAAGAGAAAATTAACATGATTTATGGAAGTAATACTCAAAGTTGAATATATTTTCAAATTAAGATTCAAACAATTTATTTTTATATTCTTCAAATAGAATCGACATTTGATCACCGCACATCCCACTCCTTGACCGATCGTATTAAGAGAGGGGCCTCCTAACAATAGTGAAAAACAAAAGTCATGAAGAGTTTCGACTTTTTTGGGGTAATTTCTCAGAAGCCTGGAAACTCTGCAGCACCGGAGGAAGGGGGGGATAATTTCCTGATTGTGTTTGTCTCACACACAAGAAGAAGGAGGATTGCAGCAGCTCTGTTGGCCCCTTCGACCCATATTTGCCAGGGCATTTTTTTCTCTCAGTCTGAGCCATCATCCTTGTCGTCGTCTTCGTTTCAAAACGAGAAAGAGATCAATGTCGTGTTGTTTCCATCCAAACTGTCCTAAGCTGGAGAAATATGTCAGTCAGCTTGGCCGTAAGCCCGAAATGCAGGGCAAACATGTATATAATAGAAAAAAAGAAGGCAGGGAGGGTTGTTTGAGGGAGGATATTCAATTTAACTCCCAAACGCTGTCATGGTTTCATGGCTGAATTAATTTCTGGAGAAGCTCCATGGAGGATGATATTAGTTTTTTTCGTTGCGTCCACCCCCCAAAAACCGGAGACTCTGTCGTCGGTCCAAACTTTTGTTCTTTATTGTTAGGAACAAATGACATGTTTTGGGGGGCCTTCCCAAAGTTGTGTTTGATTTAATTAAGTAATTTGTACGGGGTTTTGTGTCCGAATGACTTTTCTGGAATTAATTGGACGACGAAATCCAAGTTTTTATTTTTATGCGTTCCTTCTAAAACCGATAAGGTCGTTTTAAAATTGGGAACTCTGGATAATGCTTTAATTCAAAGCAATTAAGCTCAATCATATTTTTTCTAACTTTCTTCTTTGTTATGAATTATTCTTCCGATCCGAATAGCTTTTAGTCATTAGCTAACAATAATGCAAATCACTCAAATATTTCGCAAATCTTGTTGAGTACATCCAACTGTTACAAATCCAATATTTTTCCACTGGAAATCCGAGCTGGCATTCGACACTTAAACGCCTTCGATGATGGGACCCATCTGGACCTCACATTGTCTTGTTAGGTTCCCACTCCCACCGTGGCCAAATAGACACCAAAGCAACACAGTAACGGATAAAAATATCTAAACTAGAGAAAAAAAAAGTCAAACACCAAAGTTATGAGAAACATGCGTCTTCGCATAAAAACGTGATGCATCATCGCTCAAAAGAACAACTTGACTAGCGTGGAGAGGAGACTAAAATTAAATCCTAATTACTGTTCAACTTTGACCTCCCCGGGAGAGATGCGATGTTGACTTGACTTAGCTTGACTTGTTCTTGGTATACGTGCATCATGGTTCTTGGTGGGTGCATCATGGGTCTACTCTCGTTTGACGCTAATTACTTTCGCAGCTGACAACGGTGGAGATGATGATGAAGAAGACATCTTTGGTGGAAAGCGTGATGAGTTGAGAAGTTATGCTTCTTTTTAGCAGGTTGTTTAGTTTAGCTTCGAAATGGTTATCGTTTACAAATTGAAATATGTTAAAAAATATTTTAGTAGTAGTTTATACAATAAGTTGCAAAAAGCAGATTTTTGTTCAGCACGAGTCGTAGATTTATCCAACGAGGTTTACCAAGTTTTGCAATGAGTTGCTTACAACATTGTTTTGCAAATCCGAAAAACGCTTCTAGAATGGAATTTTGTTTCAAACATTCATGTGTTTAGTAAATTCACCGTTCAAAACAAAAAAAATAATAAAAATTGTTACTTTTCGATACTAGTGTAGAAAAGTTCAACAAGAACAAGAACAAGAACAAGAACAAGAACAAGAACAAGAACAAGAACAAGAACAAGAACAAGAACAAGAACAAGAACAAGAACAAGAACAAGAACAAGAACAAGAACAAGAACAAGAACAAGAACAAGAACAAGAACAAGAACAAGAACAAGAACAAGAACAAGAACAAGAACAAGAACAAGAACAAGAACAAGAACAAGAACAAGAACAAGAACAAGAACAAGAACAAGAACAAGAACAAGAACAAGAACAAGAACAAGAACAAGAACAAGAACAAGAACAAGAACAAGAACAAGAACAAGAACAAGAACAAGAACAAGAACAAGAACAAGAACAAGAACAAGAACAAGAACAAGAACAAGAACAAGAACAAGAACAAGAACAAGAACAAGAACAAGAACAAGAACAAGAACAAGAACAAGAACAAGAACAAGAACAAGAACAAGAACAAGAACAAGAACAAGAACAAGAACAAGAACAAGAACAAGAACAAGAACAAGAACAAGAACAAGAACAAGAACAAGAACAAGAACAAGAACAAGAACAAGAACAAGAACAAGAACAAGAACAAGAACAAGAACAAGAACAAGAACAAGAACAAGAACAAGAACAAGAACAAGAACAAGAACAAGAACAAGAACAAGAACAAGAACAAGAACAAGAACAAGAACAAGAACAAGAACAAGAACAAGAACAAGAACAAGAACAAGAACAAGAACAAGAACAAGAACAAGAACAAGAACAAGAACAAGAACAAGAACAAGAACAAGAACAAGAACAAGAACAAGAACAAGAACAAGAACAAGAACAAGAACAAGAACAAGAACAAGAACAAGAACAAGAACAAGAACAAGAACAAGAACAAGAACAAGAACAAGAACAAGAACAAGAACAAGAACAAGAACAAGAACAAGAACAAGAACAAGAACAAGAACAAGAACAAGAACAAGAACAAGAACAAGAACAAGAACAAGAACAAGAACAAGAACAAGAACAAGAACAAGAACAAGAACAAGAACAAGAACAAGAACAAGAACAAGAACAAGAACAAGAACAAGTTGCAAAAAGACACGATTCGTACATTTAAATACAACGAGTTCAATTAATTCAAAAAACTAAAAATTTCTGAGAAAAGTAATTGTTTCAAAAGCTAGTCATTATTCAACCTCAAGGCACCACATTCTTCATTAATCTCAAATTTGAGACGCGAAAGTCCTCGGCAAACCCATCGTTAAGATCGATCGTAAACTGCCAGATTGTTTACTCAGCCCTTTACGAGCTACGACCTCTCCGGAGTTCGCTCAATATAATCCTCCTTGCATGGCCCATAACATCTCAATATCGCCGCGGCCTTTATCACGCGCGTCGAGGACCAAAGCCTGGGCCATTTCGTTTAATAAATTCCTTGATCGTGCATCCATCGATATCGCGGTTCCAACAACGACTTCACGTTTCAGTACTGCTCGGAACCATCTTCCGATCATCTTCTACACACAAAAAACCAGGCGACTCGCGGCTATTGTGGCCGCACTTATCTCGGCTCAAGAATGAGGAAGATCTTGCAGCAATTTATTCTCGTTCTCAAAATTTATAAGTTCGTGAACTCATGTTTACTTGCCCCGTCCCGGGCCTTCCCCCACCTTAAATCCGAAAAAAAAACCCACCCCGCAGGGGGACAAAGCATTCCCGAGCAAGAAAGTACGTTCGCGAGGCCACATGGAGAATATATCTTAATCTCGCTGGAAAACGTGCAAAAACACACAAAATTGAACCACGTTAAAACCAACAAAAGCCATACTGACAAGATATGGAATCCCCCACCCTCCCCTGACCACGTGGGATCGATCGGCCGACACGCGGGGAGCATATTATCATTATCGATCGATTTTCATCATCAATTTTTATGCAATATACTTGTACCATTACCCGCGACGAGGCAGAGGGGGATGCTGGAGGAGAGAATGAAGTCACTACAACGGCGACGGAACAACCGCGGTGGACACGGAACTCACGCGCCATCATGATGGTCGGAATCTGTATGGTCTTGGCTGAGAGGGCCAGGGCACTTGGCGCGTTGCAATCAGCAACGATTAAGGCGATCGGGACGAGAGAATCTTGTTCGAGAAGGAGGAAAGTTCCATTTTTTTCTGGACAAAGGGCAGTGAGGTCAGATTGATTGAATTTGTATGGAATGGACAAAAAACATGGAAAAACATTATTTTAGACAATTTTTGAATTTTGTTATGGTTGTCCTAAATACTTTTCCCTTGTAACTATCGATGAAACCATCGACAGATTGAACAATATTGAGATAGCGAAGATCGACAACCAGAGAGTCGACTGTATTTGTATGAAAGTGTTTTGTCACTGATTCAGTGATTCTTCAACTTTCAAAACAATCTGGCAACGCGGGTTCTGCATACAGATATCGGTTGTGATAGAATATGAAGTCACGTGTTTTCCTGCAGTCATCCAAGCCATTCTCACAGCCTGGTACCCTGGCCTTCTCTTTCACCATCAACCATTGACTCTTTTTGCGGGTGCTTTTTTCCTGCAACAAAAAACCAAATACTTTGGAGACCACCTTGTTTTCTCCAGCAAACTGCCGCTGCAGTTGGACTTAATCACGATCGGTTTCACTTATTATTAGCCATTATATTTCTGCCTGACCCCGTGAGTCGCAACTTCGTCCCAGCGTGGTCCAACGGATCATGACGTGGTGCTGCACATGTTTCGCTCCCCCTAGGGTAATGGCATTATGTTGGACAACATTTCTTGTGGATGCACGAAAAAAAGGTAATGAATTTCTTAGCTTAGGACGTCGTTTTTGCAAGCTCATTTCTTTTCAAAGTGTCTATTGCTCAATCAACTCCTTATATGCAAGGTGTGCGTTGTACAATCTTGACGGAGATTGGTTTGGCGTTTGTTTGTTTTTGCGGTTGACATGCTATTAGAGTCATCCATTTTGCAAACAGTGTTGGCAGTTAAACTGATTGGTTGATCTTTTTTGAACTGTTTTAAACAATCAAAACTGAAGTTTTGGTTGATAGACTTAATAGTTTATAGTTACACTATAATGTCCAAATTACAAAAACAAAACATATATAGAATGAAGTGGATTGATAAAATCACTTAAGTAAGGAATAAGGACTAAGAACTCATTTTCAATTACCTCAACGGTTCCTGACATCATCCTGATAAAGGTGATGACCGTTCAAAATTTAAGACCTGGATCATTGAAATCCTCCGAAAAAGGGTCCCATGTGTTCACCGAGGATGCATAATGCTAAAAACCGTTCGTCCCCCGTTACCGTTCAATTAACTGAGATTAAATCTTGTACAATTTAATTGGGTTTTGCGCCCTTATCTCTCCGCCCTCGGAACGCTTTTGTTTGCACTTATTTGTCGTCAGTTTTCCCTGTCAGAGCGGAGAAGCTGAAGTGATTCTGCGAGCCGAAGAAAGAGGTTGAGGCGTTTGGCCCAAGTAGGTATGTACTTACAATCAAGATCTGTGTTTATTTATGCACTCACCACACCGCGTGTCATCCCTCCTCAGAGAACTCGATGTGCATCTTGGTGGTTTGGTACTCAGGACTCGTTGGGTTAACCCTTGACTGATTATATGTTTTCGAAATTATATTTTTTTCATCTTCAGATGTATAATTTGAGAAATTTTTGTTCTATGCAAAAGTTGGCATTTCTTGTTTTGTGCGTTTTTTTTATATTTAGTTTTCTTTCCAATTTTACTGGTTGCAGAAGCAAAGCAAATGCACGAATAGTGCAGAAAAAAAACATCATTTGGGTACTAGTTGCTCAAACTATTATGGTGATTTTTTATGATCAAATGAAAAATATATGCAAATATTTTTCAAAGTTTATGTCGTCCACTTCAATATTGTTCAGGGACAAAACAACTGAGCAATTTTCTACGAAAGCTTGATACATAAGCTTGACGAATAAACAATAAACTTGAACTTTCCTAAGATCAAAGAAGCCATTTTTGTCATTGGTTCACTCATGTTAGTCTCCATACAATTTTGGCAGCTGTTCATACAAAAATGGTACGTAATTTTCGAAAATCTTTAACTTTTGAAGGAATTTTCTGATCGATTTGGTGTCTTCGGTAAAGTTGTAGGTAATGTTAAGTAATCAGTCAGAAAAAAATATGAACATCGTACAAAAAAAAACTGACGATTTTTCAAATTACTTTGGAACCGTTGGTCACAACCCTTGACGAATTACCTCTTCAACTTCAGTAGTCCCTTCACATTTCACTACACTATACAGTAGTGAGGGGGCTAATTTTACTAGTGTTAGCGAGGCTGAAGCCCACCAATTTCCCAGGGTGGGGATTATGTAAACGTCCAGGTGACATAAGGAAATTGGTGGGAAAATGGACTCGGGAAAACTAACAAGGAGCCGATTTTGGGGAAAAATCGGCCTCTTCCAATCAGGTGTCCGAGTGGACAAGACGTGCTCTTCGGTGTGTTGGTCGTCAATTGCCGCACACAAGGCGGGACCCGGAGGTTCCGCGAGCGCGCGTCCATCTCGGTTTGGTCGGCCTGGGCATCGTAAGTCCAGTATGGCATTTGCCCACGTCTAACCGTAACAGGACCACCCCCGTCGTCTGGCGCCTCCCCGCGCCATCAACGCCAAGGACGACACCCTCAGGCCGCTGGCCTTAACCGCTAAGGAGGGACCCCTCTCGGCGAGCCCAAATCGGTGGACTCCGGGGCTTGCCGATTCGACAAGGAGGGAAGACACCTGCCCGCAACGAAGCCAGCAACGCCTGCTGGTCGTCCATCCGCATCCGGCACGGAAGCCGAAGACGGCCCGAAGGCCGCAGTACGAAGCTGCGTCCGGCGACGAAGACCGGAGATCGCAGCTGGGGAACAACCGCCATCGCCGAAGCCAGCAAGCCAAGAACCCCCCCCCCCCAACCGTGGGACGGAACGAAGCCGCAGAGTGGTAGCGCCGAAGCTCCTCTGGCGGCGAACATCCGGCGAGATCCAGCTGAGCTGCATGGTAAGGTTGCCCCTGAACTACCCACACCAAACACCCCCACACCCACACTCACACCATCCCGCAATAAAGTGCTGTTGTTGAAGTTGAAATTCGTAGTGTTTTCTGTTTGTTCACCGTCTCCCTTGAATCACCTAGTAGCTTGCCGACCCTGGGACTACCCGGTCCGAGTCATGCTCTACGCTGTGCGAAGCCAAGAGTTTCAACTTTTAAAATAAAAACAATTCCCAACGCGACTGAAAACAGCAACTATTGCCAAAAATTTTGCTGCTAGGATATATTTTTTTGAAAAATGGTGTTTTCTGAAAATAAATAAATAGAAATTTTAGTCAAAAAATGGGTCTAATATTTAATGGTTGGCCCTTTTTGAAATGTTTGTCTTGGTTCCAAAATTTTCAAATAGTAGTTTATGAAATGTTGTTCTCGACTGTAGTACACAATTGGGTTGTTTTTCGGCTCAGCAGTCAGAGACAAATTCAAAAACATGTAGTTTTTTCTATTGCGTCGAAACGTCGGAATAAAAAAGAAAAAAACTACAAGTTTTTGAATTTGTCTCTGACTGCTGAGCCGAAAATCAACCTAATAGTAGTTTATGGAACAAGATACAAAAAGAAGATTTTTTTAGCACGAGTCGTACATTTATCCAACAAAGTTTACCGAGTTAATACGACGAGTGCTGAAAAAATCAAGTATTGCATCGAGTTCCATTCAATACTTTTTGCAATTCTGAGAAACACCCTTTCAATGGAATTTAAAGTCTAAAAGCATAACTTTTCGATACAAGTTCAACTTTTCAGCATCCATTTCAGTGCTGAAAAGTAGAAATTGGTCTTGAAAAGTATAACTTTTCGATTCATTATTTTTTAAGTGAAGAAAAGTGAGCATTTCGTCATGCGAAAATGACAGGAAAAGTCCGTGTTTCACAACGGAATTGCAAAAATATTTTTTTTTGCAATTCCGTCGTGAAACTATTTACTTTTCCTGTCATTCTTGAACGACGAAATAGCCTACTTTTCTGTACCAAAAATAACAGAATCGAATAGCAACACTTTTCAAAATAAATGCTGAAAAGTTCTACTTTTCAGCACTTGTTTTGAAAAGTAACACTTTTCAACATTTTTTTGATTTAAACGATTTATTGACAAAATACATGAAAATTTTACATTAAATTTCACTCAGTGTGTGTTTTTTTTAGAATTGCAAAAAATGTTGTATGGAACTCGTTGCAAAACTTGATATTTTCAGCACCCTTCGTATTTATCCAACTCGGTGAACCTCGTTGGATAAATGTACGACTCGTGCTGAAAAAATCCTCTATTTGCAACATGTTGCATAAACTACTATTTCAAAACATTATACATTTTACGTTGTTTTTGAAAATTGAAAACTTGTAAGGTACTTTTCGATTGCTAATTTGATTTAACAATAATACTTAAGTAAAAAAAACAACTTGACTATATTTTTCCAAAAAACACATTTTACTTCTTAAAATCATAACTTGGTGGCAACAAATTTGTCCTAACTTCTCTATGGCTCAAAAGATGCGGTTTTTTGTCCAATCGAATACATAAAAAAAATCAAAAATAACAGCAGTCCGATTTTGAGAAAATCAGTTTTAAGAAGAAAAGTTAAAAATAAAAAACAATTATCTCCGGAAACATTCAACTTTTTTGTGAAGTAAAACTTAAAACCTTATCGAGAACACCAAATCGATCAGAGAATTCCTTCTCAATGTTAAGATTTTTGAATATTTTCCTGCCCACTTTGTGTGATCAAAATTGTATGGAGCCTTGTATGGCAAGTTTCGTGATGCTTCTTTTGATATAGGAAAAAAGTTTCCTTTAGTTATAGAAATACATACTAACAATCGAAATTTAAGACGATTACTTTAGTAAAATATTTAAAAAATATCTTAATGGTTTTATGTAGCTTAGTATTCCTGTGTGTGATAATTATCTTTGCCAAAGACAACAAATCATGTTGTAAAATTTTCATATATTTTGTTAGGACTTTTGCTTAGAAAACCCATATTCATTCTTGAAACCCAATGATACATTATGGTTTATAGAGTTGCTGATAAGCAGAGATGGCAAATGGCAAAAACCATCGCAAAGCACTCGTTTGATTTACTACCTTCCTGTTACAGAATACACTATAATGATGTATGAAGAAAATGCACATTTTATACAAACGAACAATTTGGTAAAACATTGTTTTATTCCAAAAAGGATGTTGTTGACACTAGAGCGTAAACGATGTCAAAAATGCCCACATCGGCGTCCATCACTCGCGATGGTGAGGGGATTTTTGTTTACGCTCTAATGTCAACAGCATTCAGTACCTTCCCTGCTCATAAGTGAATTATTTTAAACAAAGTGTTACCAAATCTTCAAACTTTATTGATTATTGGTGTATTTTTCAATTATTTATGTAACTGTTATTCAGAGAAGGATGGTAGTCAGTCCTCAAAGACAAATAAAATACATTAGATAAATTTTGAGGTTTGACATGAAACATTAACGAGTTGCTGTGAGGGTTAACCAAGTCAACCGAAGGGCATCAGCTGAACATTTTAACGCGTCCAGGTTATTGATACGGATATGTATATTTCACAATTTACATACAATATAGGGAGTTCGATGCTGCTGGCTCCCTGGAAGAACGAATGGTCGCTGTTAAGTGGACTGAAGTCGTGTCCCCGGGTGGAATCTGGCCCATGCCATCGAATCGGTGGTCTCCAGATGAGATGCTGCTGATGATGTTGGACCAGAGGGAAAATTGAAATCGAATTTTGCAGGTTTGTCACTGTAATGAGATGGATAAGCAAATCGTGTAAGATGTTGCATAATGTGTTCACCTCCTTTTCTGTGTGCAGGCCGCTCCTGGCTCACTCAACGAGGCAGAGTTGCAGTGGCTGTTCGAAGGGAATCTAATTAAATCAGCTCAGCTCCGTACTGTAAGTGATCGCCCCCATGGTAGGTCGCTTTAGCAAGTAGTTAGTCCTCGGGAGGGGGATGCACTGTCCCTGTGGCCTTTGTGGCATTGAGGGTGGGCAATCGCCTGCGAGGCTGTGATTGCATCGTTTTCTTGGAGCGATAGGGAGATTTGGAGCACAGATCAAATCAATATCTGGGAAAAACTTACAAATAAACGATTGAAATTGGCTGAAATGCAATGTTTGAGATAATATGCAAGCTATAAATAAAAAAATAACAAGGTCTTCAAGAAAGAGTTTCACAAGCCAACATCGCGAGTTTGTTTCTCAACCCCAGATTTCTCTACGTTTCCTTGCGAATAGGAAGTCACGTTCTACCTAAGGTAAGAACTCGCGTGGCCTGGCCGAGAATGCATGCAGCTTCCCACTCTGCAGGCTGTTTTTGCTTGGCAAGAGTAGCTTTTGCGGAAGCATCCGGAATATCGGACACAATTTATGTGTAAGCCCTTGTAACGGCAAGTTTTCTAAATTAGATACCGCACGAAACAACCTCACAAAGATGTCAACCAGACTGGGGCTGGTTCAATCCGTGTACAATTATCTGGGAACAAGTGGACGACACGTGTAGGAATTATCATACTGGAAGTTTTGCTCTTGCCATGTAATGTGAGGAGTTGTTTGTTAAAAACAAGAATGTTTTAATTAAAACTAAAAACTGAGCTTTCCTTTTTCCATTACAAAAAGTTCTCCCCCAACACACATTTTTAAATTGACAGCTTTCCATTCCAAAACCAAATTCCATTTCATCGCCGTACTCCAAACTTGCAAACGAGATTGAAATTTTAATTGGATACGGGAACTATGTCCAAACTGCACAAATTCAAAACGCTCAATTCGAAATGGCAAAGCAAAGCAAAAAATAAAACGAAACATTTTACGCTAAAAATGTGTAAACTCGCGCCAAATTGTAAAGAGGAGAAAGGAGACGAAAAAAAAAACAAACTTTTCTCACTTTTCACCTGGCGATGATGGCGAAACAATTTGGAAAAAATAAGACCTTAATTACTTTTACTTTTTCCTCCCCCCGGTCCCGGGTGCAGTGCCACAGATTGGGCTCCATCTTCCCGGCGAGGACCTCATCTGTTTGACGGTGGCGTCGGCGATTGATGGCAAGGAAAGTTTGTCTCCTTCCCCGTCTCGGAAAAGCTCTTCAAACTGCGGTGGCAGCAGTGCCGTCTGGGCACAACTGAGGTGAAAATGTCATAATTTTTCGGAATAACAAGAAACTGTGTGTGTTGTTTTTTACGTGAACCACTTGCCAACTAGCTCTTGTTCTATCATAGTATGGGGGGTTTGGACTGCGTTGTCGATGTTTTGCTAGCCGAAATTTGACAATGCGATTTTTTTTTCAGCAAAAAATAATAATAATGATAAAATAAAATAATATTTCAGTAGTTCTACGATTTCGCAAATCGGCTTTTCTTTCTATTTTATGATTTGGATGATACTTTGGTCATACATTACATATGTCAAAACAAGCAATTTTGCATTATTAGTTTTTCCATACAAGTTTCCCTACAATTTTTCGGGCTGGTCATACAAAGGTACAAATAAATGAATATCTGTATCTTGAAATGGGAATTTCTTATCAATTTAGTGTAATCGGCAATGTTGTAGTCTATAATTAAGACTTTTCCGGAAAAAATAGTTACTCACTAAAAAAACTCATTTCATTATTTAATTTTTGTCACCAGAAGTTGAATCCCAAAAACACAAATAATCAATTTTTGCAAGTTTTTGATATGTTTTATTTGGTTACCGGACGGCGAAATCAAAGTCGTTTCGCCGAATAGGACGTTTTGCCGACGGTTGTTTCGCCGAATGGACATTCCGCTGAATGAAAAAATGTCAACACGTGTTGTGAAAAATAAATCAGCAGTTAAAAAAAAGATTTGCGTGAGTTTTTTTAATGACTGGTTTTCTATAAAAATATTTTCTTTGTATACTCTATTATTTTCTATTAACTTTGCACAACTTTGCAGAAGATTTAATTCATTACGGAGATTTCTTGCATTGTTATCAACACGTCCAGTTCTTTGAAAATAGATTGGTATCGCAGTAAAACATATTTCTGTAGTTATTGCATTCTTTCAAACATGAATTTACTTCTTGAAGTTTGCATTATTTTCAAAATAATTAATTCTATGATAATTTGTTTGAAAAAATCTGCAGGATTTTGTTTTTGCAAACATGACCAGCTCTTTGAAAATAAACTGATTTAAAGGAAACAATTAGGATTTTTTTTCAAATATGAGCCAAGCCAATGGGTAATTCTTCACCGATCCTCGATTTGCGTGAAACTTTGTCCTTAGGGATAACTTTTGTCTCTGATCATGAATCCGAGCTCCATTTTTCGATTTGTCGTGACGAATTCTATTTTTGAACATTTGAAAAAATACGTGTTTTTCAATAATTTGCAGCCCAAAATGGTGATGGTTTAGGAATTGGGCGTAAAATTGTAAATTAAAAACCTTTTTCTTTTAATATTCAAAATTACTTCATTGATTTCTGGAGTTTTTGCATTATTTTTAAAAGAATCAGTTCTTAAAAAATGATTCATTTAGGCTTCATCCATAAAGTACGTCCGCTAAAATCAGTCAAAATGTAATCCCCCTCCCCTCCTATGTCAAGCTTTTTCTCAGATCCCCCCTCCCCCTAGAGCGTAACATACTTTATGGATGACGCCTTATAAATCTGTTGGTTTTTTAAATTTCTCTACGAAGGTATTTAAAACTAAATTGGTATTGAAAAAAAAATATATATATTTTTTGTAAATGGTCCAGGAAAAAAATGGTCAGAAAAAATCTATGGGGTTTTTTTAGCGTGCACATATTTTTTTTGAAAATAAATTTGGATTTCTTAAACTCATATCTTCACTTTTTCCATTCTTTAGAACACAAGCAGTTTAACACAAATAGGCATTCTTCCAAACACGAAAAGTTCTGTTAATAATTTGAGGAAATGGTTTATTTTTGAATGTTTTTGCATTTTTTGGCAAGGCGGCTTAAAAATATTTTGAAATATTTTTAAGCTTTTTTTGCATTTTCATGAGAAGTTTCTGAAAAAAATAAGAAAAATTATTCATCTGGAAATTAATTTTACATAATAAATGAGAAAAATTCAGTTTTTACAATAATTCATAAATTTAGTGATATTTACTTTTATTTCTGTAAGTTTTTGATTTCAAAAAGATGAGTTACAGATAAATAATTTGCAAAATAAAAATTATTTTGATGTTAAACTAAGGAAAAATAATTCAATGGCTGGGCCTTTCCTTTGATTTTCAAAGGAATTCCTTTGATTTTCAAAGGAAAAACAGGTTCTGCAAAATGACCTTCATCGAGATGCCCAATCAGCGAAACAACTTTCGGTGAGGTGTAACACATTTGTTTTACCATAAACTTTTATTGGCCTTCAAATGACATCTTTTGGATCATAATGCATTTCAAATATCGCAAATGTGGTAAAAAAAAGTTAACAAACTTAATCAATGGAAATATTAAATTTTGTTTTTTAATGCTCTATATAGGAAAGTTTCCCCAGAAAAAAACATGTTAAATTTCTTACATTTTTATCATTTTTTGAAAGTCGAACAATTATTTTCTAAGATTTATCTTTACAATTTGAATCGGTTAAATCGCAAAAGTTTGTTTTCTCAGTGTCACCTATTTAGCCTTTTATTTTCAACTGACGATATCTCGTAATCTATTGATTCGATTTTGAATGTTACAAAATAACTTTTGTGAAATTTAAATTTTTAAATCTGGTCCTAAATATGAAATGAGAAAAATTGTTTACTATCAAAACTTAAACAAAAATGTCAAACTTTTAAAGCTTAAGAGAAAAAACTGTAACTTATTTGAAGTTTTCTGTTTATTTAATTATCAAAGTTTCTAGGTCTTTTGATACTTTTTTCTGATTAAGTCAGACCCAGAATTTCGTTACACAAAACAATTGATACTTATTTTTATCATGTTTTAACATTTCATCATTCGACCCTCCATCCAACACACCACGGCAAAGCTTGTAGGTGTGGGTGGCCAAACTTTTTACTGCTAAACGATAGCGAGCGTTGACGAAAGCGGAAGGACACGGTCGGTTCACAAATAAGGTCCTAGACTGGATTTTCCACTCAATTTCCAATACGACTTCTTTTTCGGGGGTTTCCATTTTCTTTGAAAGGTACCTATAAAGTTGTGGGCAAGATGCGGGGGGGCAACTTCTTGCATCTCATTTGTTGACGAAGTTGACAATGTTGGGGATTCGGATGGGAGTGAGGGGAGACTTTTGGGGGAGATCCTCACACCTTCCTTTGGAAAGTGTAAAAAGTGCTCAAGTCTAAGTGTTGAAACAGCAATAAAGTGGAATTTTGGTTTCCTTTTCCGTTGGGCGAAACGATTTTTTTTATCGGGGTGCTTTTGGGAAACTTTCCTTTCCTGGAAGAAGGTGGAAAACTGTTTCTTTTCTCAGGTGGAATAATTTGAGGTGTCACCGTTGACACCAGTGGACACCAAGGTTTGGGACAGACGGTGATTGACGAGTGTTTCGTTATTTAGAAGTTTTTCATTTTAAATTGTAGCACATCGAAGTATTTTTTTTCTCGCAAAATCGTTATTTTTCAAATTGCTTTGTTATGAAAAAAGCAGGAATAAGTTTCAAATATACTTAATAATAGTTTTAATGGAAATAGATTTGTAATCAATTTCAATATAAAAATCACAAATCACTCCATGACTTTGAGCAAACTATTCCAATGCGGTAAAATCCAAATTTATCTTCTTAATTCGGATGATCCAATTCATCAAGGAGTGCAGAAGGTTCGTCAGTTACCAACTCAATGTCGTTAATCCATCAAGATCCAAAACATGGTTTTCCGGGGATCTTTCGTTCGGTGTGGGAGAGTCTGTGGGTGAGAATTTATAGCCGTTAATAAATGAACTAATGCTCATCAGGCGGTAAGAAAGTCGTATTTTTCATGAACCCTTCTTTTGGTTGGTCCTTTTTCATCCTTGCCCTGACGATTTAACTAAATTTGGAGCATTTGGAGTTTTATTTCGGTTGCGTCCAAATTCACCCCCAAACGACGGAGTTTTTTCTGGCCTTAACCGAATTTGGAGGTAAAACCGAAGGATATAAATTTTGTTTTTATCTGCCCGGCCACTTGCAGAAACAAACGGAAATAGGACCATTCAGGCAATAATCGGCCAAACAAAAACCGGACGGATATGGTCTATTTACACGACTCGAACGGCAAACAGATGTGCGTGCCTACTCGACTTTTGGTGGGCTGATCGGAAAACGCGGATCTTACCCCGCCCCCTGATGAACCCCACGCAACCCGACGCCCCTCCATCTCCAGGAAATGCTGCTACGTGCCGACTTCCGTCCGAATTGCCCAAAGGGAACATTTTGATAAATTCAGGTCAATGAATAATTAATTTGCGGGTTTGCTCTAGTGATGTCGGCGCACATCACTTAATTTCAACCCATCACGACTTTTGGCCTTCACTTCCTTCCGAGTGGCAACTTCTTCTTGCCTCCGGTTCCGGAGTATCGATCTGTTTGATCCCCGGCCGGAACAAGACGAACGCTGGTCCCTGAGGCTGCCGGGAAAGGATTGAGCTCGTTTTCACTTTGGAAAATTGAAAGGTTTTCGTTTTATTAGATAAACACCCGAATCTATTTTTCAACCTCCACAGTAGGCGCCGGTGCACATCCCAAGGGGCCGGGTGGGTGTGAATTCAACACTGCAGAAAGGGTTTGAACGGTCAGGGTGTGGACCACTGGGGATGATGGTCTTAGGAGTGCAGGGACGTAGCAGATTAATTAAAAAACAAATTTAATTAAAAATAATAATCGTTGTGAGGACCGATTGAAAGATTAATAATTTTATTTTTTTTAAGGTTTGCAATTTTGTTGAGTGAAAAATTATCAAAATATATAATAATATTAATAAATTTCAGCAATTTCCTATAGTTCCTTAAAACCAGTACAGAATAACATTGTCATTTAAATATAACAAATTCATAATATTTCATTATAAACATAGTTTTAAACTGACTACGACACTGCCTCCCATCAACTACTATTGAGTTGCGAGAAATGGTGCCGATTAAAATTATTGCATTAGGGAGTCCTACAGTTTGGGTTTCCCGAATCCCATGAAACCCGGGTTTTGGCGTTATCGTAGCACCTATCCACGCTCTCAAACATAAACCTTCAAATACGCATCTACACACATTCTCGTCATTACCGACGCCGTCCTGTCTCTCGCCCTCCCTCTAGCAAGGTTATGAAGTTCGATTCGGAAAATGCAGCAAAATGTAGCTCTGCGAACCTTTTCGACTGAACCAGCACGCCGCTCATCCTGAATTAGTTCTAATAAAATATTTACAGTCGGAAATCAATTTCCACTCCAATTGAGGGAGCGTCGGGGTAGACCGGAAATTCCCGGAAGGTGCACGAGCAATTCTGGACGGGAATCGATGTTTGCCAGGTACGTGGCAAATTTCGACCGAAAACACGTTTTATGAGAGGGAGGACGGGGAGGCATTGAGCCGTGATCAAATTTATAGTATACTGCATGCTGTTTTTGTTGAGGCTGACCTTGATTATGGTTGATTTAAATCGATAAGTTAGATTAAGCAATTTTATTGTATTATTTGTGGTTGGAAGAAATTTTGATACTCAGACAAGATTTTTTTTTGATAAATTTATCACATGTGAGTAGTTCTCTTCACTTTCGCAAATCGACTTTCTTTGTATTTTTTTTTTATTTGAATGAAGCTCTGTGTCAAAAAAGGCTAAGTATTTCATTTTCAATGCAATACATTAATTTGGTGTTTCCGGCAAAGTTGTAGACTATAATTAGAATTTTTCGGAAAAAAATAAGGCTGGTCACCCCCCCCCCCCCTTCAAAATTGGCCCGAAAAATCAGGGGGCAAAATTTTTTTTTTTAAATAAACTTCAAAATTTCAATGAAAATTCAAGTGCAACCAGCTGAAATCAAATTAAAATACATTCTTCTGCGTTTAAAATCATTTTTAGCATGTTTGGGTTTATTAAAAATTATTTTATTTTTTTTCCCCCCCCCCCCCCCCCCCCTTGACCGCCGAGCCCGACCGAGGGACAAAAACTTTTTAAATATTTGCATCGGCCTAAGTACACGGAAATAAAATTTCCGAATCTTTCAATCAACTATTGATAATCAAAGGTTAAAATCTAAAAATACGTATTCTTTTAATTTTCGTTTTTTTTTTAAATATATTTTAGGGGAGTGAAAAACAATCTTCTGAAGCATAGTTTAAGTTTAGGAGATATGATTATTTTTTTTAAATCGTTTGATCGAACGAAATTGATTTTAATTTTAATGCATTTTAAAAATAATTTTCGGATAAAGACCCCTGAAAAACATTTTTGAAAAGTTGAAAAAATGTCTTACAATTTTCTCTCTAGATCTTTGAAAATCGGGTAATTTGTTTCTGAGTTACAGCCATACAAAGAATTCGAATCTATGGAAATGTTTTTTTCAAACCTGTAATTTTCAACTGACTATATCTTGGAAACTGTTGTTTCGATTTTTAATGTTGAAAAGGGAAACTATTGCGAAATTTTCTGTTCTTGTGTGTGTGTGTGTGTGTGTGGTCCAATCCAATACCCGCTAACCGGTAGCGAAATTATGGGAAAGTATAATTTGTATCAGACTTTTGTATATGCCGAATGCTGATACAACTTATCTCAGTCCCGGGTATTAGGTGGTGATAGCCCTCGCGCTGCTTCCAACGACCCGTTTCAGAATGACAGAGCTCCTTGCGGTCCAATTCCGAGGTCGCTGGGCATTGTTCGGCCCCGCCTAAACATAGAAGCAAGCATCTGAAGGAAACTCGATCTATATTTAGACTTCCAATCCCGTCAGGCAAATCTGGGATCAGCGCGTATTTAATATGAGAAAGAGATAACATGTTTCAACACTACGGATCAATTCACTGCTAGAGTGTAAACCTTCTGATGGCCGGCTGCTTAGCGTCCCAGACCACCAATCCAGAGGTGTGAGAGTTCGAATCCCACCTGTATCATTTTCGTTTTTATTCATATTCAAAGTTCAATTCCTGATTCCAAATTTCAAAGGTACCGGCCGGGATTTGATCCCTGAACCTTCTGCTTATGAGGCAGAATCCGTAACCATTAAGCCACGGAGCCGGTATTGCGAAATTTTCTGTTCTTTCAATAAAAATATTTCTAAAATTGTATAATTTGGTCTAAACTGTGAAATGAGGATGAGTTTTTATTTGCAAACCTATTCAAATGTAATGGTCGATTTTAAAATTTAAAGATTATTGTTATTAAAAAAATCGGAAAATTTCACAAAATTTTCAATTTTTTACATTGATAATCGGACTGTCGTGATCGGGGACTTTCTTTTATAATAAAACACAGATATTTTGAAATTAACAAACAACACGTCTTATTCCACACAAATCAACCACAAAACTGATTTGACCATCTTCATTCTCTCTTTTTCCGGTTGCGCGCATCTCGTTGTTTTCTCGCTCGTTGTTCTCTCTCGCAGCCTGCTAGCGCGCTCTCGCACTCAATCCGCAATTTGTCAGCTAACAAGGCAATATTCATGAAGGTGTGCACTTTTTATGAAAAAAAGGTGCGCACTTTTTGTTGCGCTCTTAAATCATATTTATGAATTATATCAATCTTATAATAAATACTCATTTAATTATTTATTACATATTCAATCCTGCAACCCATAATCCCTACACGGACTAATAGTTTTTAGTCCTCTTAAAAATACTAAACCATTTCGAAAATTTAAAATATACGTATTTGCAAACTCATCTTTTAGTTAAACATAAAAAAATAAATAAAAAAAGTAAATAAATAATTAACTAAATCGATTAGAAAATCCTCATTTTGTATGACCGGCTCCCAAAATTGTGTAGAGACTGGTATGAAAAAAAAACTAATGATGCAAAATTACTTCTAGGGACATAGGGGATGCATGGACAAAGTTTCATCTAAATCAAAAAACGAAAATAAAAAAAAAATGCAAAATCATAGAGAACAACCTAGCAAAGCATACCCATCTCACAGCGACCTCACCAACCTGCGTGAAATTTTCAGGGGTTTTTTGTACATATAAACCTAGCATCTGGCCAAAGTAAGAGCACTCTAGGTCAAAGGTAAGTGGGACAAATGCAGGGTGGAACATCCCAATCGGTTAAATCTAGAGGAAGTTATTGGCTTTATAATGAAAAAATAGCACAATTTTCAAATCAAATGAAAAAGTGCATTTTGAATTCTGCCCAAGTTACAGCCTTTTTATGATTTTTGACGTTTTTGAACCAAACAACTTGGAGTCCCGATTTGCCCCACTTCCCGTTGACCTAGAGTGCTTATATTTTGGCCAAATTCTAGTTTAATATGTACAAACAACCCTTGAAAATTTCAGGCAGATTGGTGAGGTCCAAACGGCGTCCCATACAAAGAGGTATGCCCTGTTCGTGGACTTGCTTTAGACCTTCTATTTTTTTTTTAAGATTTTTTCGATGTTTTTTTAAAGCGAAAAACTCTGAAAATTAAATTTTTCGTAGACTCCTAATTCCAATAACATCTACGCAACAGCTCTCAACAGTTGGCAGAAAAAAAGTTAGTTGTGCTAGACGGACAAAAAATAATACCATACGAACCGTTTTAATACCCGTTTGAATGCTAATATTTTTGGCACTCACTAAACGTCTTGGCGGAATAAAGCAAATTCTTCCGCCCTAGACTGGTGGAATTTTTGACATCGTCGAGTCGACAACAGACACAGAATGTTGGCTGCTGTTTTTACTTATACCAAATAAAGTGTCGACGGCGGATATGTAAATTTAATATGTTTTAGGGTAACTTGTCAGTTGTTGACTGAATGTTGAGGGTAATGTTTGTTTTTCTTCATGGTATTTATTTGTATTGAATATTTTGGTGTTTGTAAACATTATTGTTCAATTACTCGGAATAAACAAACTTTTTAAAAGTCCACTTGCTGCCAACTCTTTGTCTCCCAGTGAATTTCCCTGTGAACCGTTTAGTTTTTCCTTTCGATTTCTTTCATATTTTTCGCTTTTCGTGTTTGTGTCCTCAGTTTATCTCACCCCTTCAAACTTCGTTTGATCTGATATGGGCAAAATAGTTTCGCACAGTTGGCACCACCCAGAGTAACTTTGCGCCTTCAGCTATGATAAACTCTCTGGGAAAGAATTTTCCATGATTTCCCTTTGTCCGGGTGGTGGAAATTGTCTCCTCCTCGTCAGTCCGGTCCGGAAAGCTTTATGTTATGGATCCGAAAGAGTTGTTGACGACGGCGACGACGACGCCGCCAAGTCTCAATCGCCAGGACATATGAGAACATCGGGATACAATTTGCGAGCATAAAATATGCATAAAGTTTCAGGGTGAAATGTGCGAAAGTTTTTTGCGTTTCAGACCAATCCACCCACCCACACACACAAACACACACAGAGTTTTGTTTTTATTGCGGGCGGAAAGCTATCAATTTGATCGCTTCCACTTTGCGAACAATTTGCAAATAGCATATTAGTGGGTGATGTGCTGGCAGCACTGCTACGGTGGTTGGAAGCTTGGAAACGTCCAAAGTTCTGTAGTTTTTATCTTTCCATTGTAAATTGGCCGTGGTAGGAATTTGGTGATCGTGATTGGTTAGTGACCGCATGGTTTTAATTTTCTGGTGTTTATCTATAAAAAAAAGTTGTTGTTAGCTAAATCAATTAACACATTTTGTTTGCTTTTCATCTAAAAACATTCTTTCTGCTTATTTATGTAGAACAAAAATATGTGATAATCTATTAGAGCATGTAAGTATAAGCCACATGTTAACATGATACAAGATGGGTTGTGTATCAATGTGATAGTTTTCAACTCAATTCGTTGGATTAGATGCGACACTTTCAAGCCCTATCATGCATTATGTTTTAGGCATGAGTCACAATTAAAGGTGTGAGATTCCGGATTTTTTCTTGCCCTTCAAAATGAAAGAAGAATGGATCAAATTAAATACTTTCTGTCAAGAATAAAGGCATCACTAAGGTTGTTGATGGTGTCATTCACTTTTGGAAGAAAAGCTTCAATGATAATGCTGGATTTATGGCCAAGAAATGTGTTTACCATTTTTCTATTGAGGCATTCAGCCCTAGTAATAATTTTAAACTTATTGGTTTTATTGATTTTCTGAAAACCCTCATATGGCCTAAATAGACTTTTATGACCTACTCAAATCCTAAAATGTTACTACGGAGATAAATAATTTAAAATTTGTGAAGATTTTTGAATGATATTTTACTTTTATTTTAATCTGGAGCAAAACGGGATTTATTGAGAACAAATTGCCAGGAAAATTAATCTTTATTCAAATAATATTATTGTTTGATTTAAAAAAAAATTCAGATTATTTTAAACAGGTCAAATTTAGATCTTTTGAAGTTCTTAAAATATTTGGTATTTAAGATATTTTGAAATATTTTTTTATGAAACATTCATCAGTAAAATACCTATCAAAAAGGTCTGAGCATTCTGATTTTAAAGACAAAAAAACATAAGTTAAATTTTCGTATTTTTCTTTTCTATTAGTGTGAACTACAGCGTGCTAGGGTGGTCCAACAAATTGCTATTTTCGTCGATTTTCACAAAAACTACATTTTTCAAAAAAAAAAAAAAAAATCAACCGATTTTAGCTGTCTTGAACACAAATGAATATGATCACAAGACTTTTCCAAATATTAAATTAGATTATTCGATCTCCTAACAATTTAACCATAAAAATCCAACTAATGACCTTTCATTTGTATCCAAGACAACTGAAATCGGTTGAAATAGAAGTCATATATTTTTTTAAAATATGGATTTTGTTAAAATTAACGAAAATGGTCATTTTACGGACCACCTAATGGATAAACAAAACGAATCACTATTTTTTTAACTTTCTTGTGGAACTGCTTTATAAAAAAATATTTTTTTAGTTAACATTCTGATTTATTTTATTTCAAAATTAAGTAAAAAAAATCTAAATTGTGCGTTACGTAGTAAAATAACTCTCTCATACTTCATGGTTTTTGATATGGAGCATGAAGCATAAAAATTGAGCAAATAAATTAATCCTGGATTCGAATGCTTAGTAAAGGGAAGGTAGTGCATCGTCACAAGCTGGACCTTATCAACGACACCTGAGGAAGGCGACCTACGGAATGTTAACATAAACCTTACCATGTTAACATTAGTTGAGTTAAAAATTGCCACTGAATCCGCCTTATAAATGCCGGCCCCGATAGTCTTCAAGGGTGTTCCCCTCAGGAACTCGGAAAGATTTACTTTAGTTTACATATTCAACTAAAATTACTTCATTTCATGAGCTTTTCTGCAAAGTTCTTTGTCCTATTGGTGATGTGTAACATAACCACCTGCACATTTTATTTGTAACACTTTTGACACCAAAATCCAAAACAAATTTAACGTTCCGTCTTTGTTTGTTTGCATCGATAATAGCAACCGTTATTAGGGGTGAGATTGGGTCATACAAAAATGCTGAAATGTGTATGACTAAATCTCACCCCTGATGACGGTACCGAATACATTCAATACATTGAACGTACGGTCAGTGGGGGTGACTATGGGTCAAAAAACCATACACCTCACGTAATTTCTTAATAACAAAAACAATTTGAATGATATCGAAATCTTTCAACGTAGATTTGTTCTTAGATAGTTTACTAACATTTTCCCAAAATATGCCATTAGTTTAAAAATTGACCGAATCTCACCTCTTAGGTCTATTGAATTCAAAGGAAACTAAAATGATGCTCAAATACAACGATATGGTAAAAACAAGTCATCCAACAGTGTTTCTTGTTCGAGGGAATCGTATTGACATGCTACAATGTTTGAAGTGGAGATTTTCAAACATTTGGGTAGTTTTCGAGTAATTCCAACAAAAAATATTAGGACAATGATTTTTCGAGAGGTCATTTTTGGCCAAAAACGTACCTCAAATTTAGACAGCTGCCAAAACAACAGGATTTGTTCTAGGAACGAGATTTTTTCAGCGAAGTCATCTTAAGATGTCCCCTACACAACCCTTTTAACAGAATTTAGTTTCATTGAGAAGAACCTGAGAAATGGTAAAATCCGTAAAAAATCACTTTGACCCAATCTCACACCCCAGACCCAATGTCACCCCCACTGACGGTACATTTAAAATCTATATAACTCTGCAGAAAGCTTATATTTGAACTTAACAAACAATATTGGTGAGGTTTTGTCAATAAATTTAAATTTTGCACATATTTTGAAAAATACATTGAATTCAAACGTCGTTTACAATGTGGTGATACTATTTGAGCTCTTTTATAAAACCTTTGCCTAATAATTGGTCTAAGTCGATTCTCAATTCAAAAACCAAGGGTGGCTCATTCTGCCCCTACTGTGTCTTAATCCTTTATTTTGCTATCCGAATAGTGGATAATTACGGATAATTCAAGGATAATTATCCGGATCACCTATCTTTATTTGGATATCCGGATATCCGGATAACGGATATTTCCGGCCAAAACCCGCATCCCTAATACAGATTCAATTCAGGTATTTCTAAATCATTAAACACTGCTAACAACTGGCCGGCCGCCAGTGATACCTTTTTCAGCCTTAATGAGTTATAGGAAATACCGATCCAATATATCTGCAATTGAATAGTGGAACGTGCTGTTTCAATAAGTTTAAATGACTTAGTATTGGAAAATATGAAATAGACAAGAGAATTTGTATTGCTACAGTGTTTGTATTTGTTGTTTGATGTTATATGAAGCATATTGTATAATAATTTATGTTTTTTAATCATTCAATAATGTGTTGACTGTTTAGAGAGTGCTTCGATTGGAAGGATATAAAAAGGCTAGACGTAAGCCACCGGATGCATTTAAGTTTCAACCATGAAAGGATCACTTCTCTTTGTTTCTACTATGATCTTTTGTATTACACCCACTGTTACTTTACGTAGCAATTCAACTAACGTTTTTCAATTATTACAGCTTCCACCGTGCTAGCATGCATTCACCCCGTAAAACACTACACGACCCTGGGTTGCACTCCCAGTGAAGAGTTTGACGCCGAAGGTTGTCCACTAAGCTATAACTGCCCTACGCTGTACGAACGCGACCCGGACAAGTGCTATCTTCTGGGGCGTGAGTACGACATCGGTCAGTCGGTACCTCCGGAGGAGTCTATCTCCAGCTGCTACTTCATGAGCTGCTATCAGTGGGTTTTGAAGTTTACTTCGTATCACCAAGCATAGTTTTTTTTCAAAATGTACTTTGGTTTATTTCTAGAAACTTTGAAAACAAAACTGAATTTGCCGTTGCGATCGCCGATTGTTTCTTCCCGATCGAGCCGGACACGTGCATTCTTCAATATGAACCCAATCAGTGTTGTTCTACGCGCAGTGTCTGCGGTGATGATCGTGAGAACTTGGTCAAGTGCACCGTAAACGGACGCAGTTACTACGAAGGGGAGCGTGTTTATCTCGAAGACAGGCACTGCCAAACGTGCGTTTGTACACGTGCCTCCGGTGGATGCCTGGAAGGGGAAGTGACCTGCGAGGACCATTTGTGTGACTTTGAGGTTTTCAATATTGGAAAACTGCTCGAGGGGGCTGCTCCAGTTTATGATGATGTCAGCTGTTGTCCAATCGATTGGAGATTGCGTAAGAATTTATAAAGTCTTTTAAATTTTGATAAAACTATCGTTTTTCATACAGCTCAGGAAACCGATGCCGTTGCACTGTGCGCTGGATCATACTCTGGAAACTATGCATATCAACAGTGTTTGTATGGCAATTTAACACTGAATCAAGGAGAATCATTGGTGCCTTCAATTACTCAGGATGGAAAATACAAGTGTAGCTGTGCAATCCCACCTATGGTGCATTGCATTTTGGAACAACATTCATAAAATATTAAGCATATTATGGATGTACTTTTGATGGCTAACAACACACATTTAAGAATGAATAAATTGCTGTTTTTTTGGAGTTCTTTTTAATTATTTAATTTGTCTTTCAATTTGTTTGCAATTTTGCATTTTTTTTAATTGAGTAATTCCCACTGTGATGTTCCGATATTCAAAAAACTCAACAAGCTATATACCGTCGAGAGGATTAATTTTACCTGGCTGATTTGTTAGCTTATTTGTTAAAATTTTGATTTTGGATTTGGATTTGGATTTGGATTTGGATTTGGATTTGGATTTGGATTTGGATTTGGATTTGGATTTGGATTTGGATTTGGATTTGGATTTGGATTTGGATTTGGATTTGGATTTGGATTTGGATTTGGATTTGGATTTGGATTTGGATTTGGATTTGGATTTGGATTTGGATTTGGATTTGGATTTGGATTTGGATTTGGATTTGGATTTGGATTTGGATTTGGATTTGGATTTGGATTTGGATTTGGATTTGGATTTGGATTTGGATTTGGATTTGGATTTGGATTTGGATTTGGATTTGGATTTGGATTTGGATTTGGATTTGGATTTGGATTTGGATTTGGATTTGGATTTGGATTTGGATTTGGATTTGGATTTGGATTTGGATTTGGATTTGGATTTGGATTTGGATTTGGATTTGGATTTGGATTTGGATTTGGATTTGGATTTGGATTTGGATTTGGATTTGGATTTGGATTTGGATTTGGATTTGGATTTGGATTTGGATTTGGATTTGGATTTGGATTTGGATTTGGATTTGGATTTGGATTTGGATTTGGATTTGGATTTGGATTTGGATTTGGATTTGGATGTGGATTTGGATTTGGATTTGGATTTGGATGTGGATTTGGATTTGGATTTGGATTTGGATTTGGATTTGGATTTGGATTTGGATTTGGATTTGGATTTGGATTTGGATTTGGATTTGAATTTGAATTTGAATTTGAATTTGAATTTGAATTTGAATTTGAATTTGAATTTGAATTTGATTTTTTTTGTGTAATTTTATACACTGTCATAAGATATTGCAACTATTGAAACAATTTCTAGGTCAAATGATGTGAATTTATTCGGCACCTTTTTGTTGTCACAATATAAATAGAATTTTTTAATATGTAGATTTTTTTTAAAAGGTTCTATAAGCTTGCATCTTCCATACTTGATACTACAAAGGAAATAGTTCCCGAAGTATGTATAAAAGAAGAAACAAGAAGCTCATATCACTCGTACGTGTTTACTGAACAAACAACAAAGGTCATTCTTACAGATGATGATTCCTCATAAAAAAAGATGTTTGATTGCTCTTCAATGGACTTTATCTTCAGTATAAATACTCCCACTACTCGAACGACAAGATTGCAGTTTCGCTTCTACAAATATGGCTGTTTCATATCTCGGTCTGATTGTTCTTTCCATTGGTATGCAAACATCAATAAATCACTCTAAACAACAAATTTTAATAAAACTTTACTTCCTACAGCATCCTCTACGCTGGCATGCATCCACCCCACGCAGCACTACACCACCATGAGATGCATTCCCAGCAAAGAAATCGATGGCACGGGTTGCCCCCGGAGTTACTACTGTCCGAACCTGAGCGAACGTGCACCGGACAAGTGCTACCTGTTTGGGCAGGTGTACGACCTTGGCCAGCAGCTACCTCCGGATCAAACGATTTCCAACTGTGCCACGCTGACCTGTGAAATGTAACAATAGCTGAGTGGTTTGATTTGAGCTTGGTTCCTAATATCTATTTGACTTGCAGTGGTTATGACGACAAACCGTGGTTGAGTTCAAATTACGAGAATTGTATCTACCCGTACTCTCCGGATTGCGTAACGCAGTATTCGCTGAATCAGTGCTGTCCAGTGGGAACTGTCTGCGGGGATGACCGGGATAGTCTGGCCAGGTGTAACGTTTCTGGTTCGAGTTACTACGAGGGAGAGCAGGTCTATCTGGGATTCGATTCCGGAAAGTCCTGTGTGTGCTCCCGGTACTACGACGACTCCCGAGAAGGAGTGGTGAGCTGTGTCGAACAAAAGTGCAACTTTGAGGTGTTTGATAGCTATCGACTGCTCAACGGTGGTGCTCCTGTGTACAGAGAGGAAAGCTTCTGTCCGTATGATTGGAGATTGCGTAAGTTGGTAATTTGGTGTATCTCGTACGACGTAATCGAATCTTCTTCGATTTGTAGCTCACGACAATGATGTTATTGTTCCGGGGCCTTATCACGGAGATGGCTCCTATCCGCAGTGTGTGTACGGGAATCTTACGTTAACCCAAGGAGACTCTTTGATATCGCTGATCACGTACCAGGGAATATACAAGTGTCACTGTGCCATTCCGCCGTTGGTGCATTGCATTCTTGAGAAAGATACTGTTAATAAGAAGTGATTATAATATGGAATAAATGTTATTATTTTAACAAGATCAAACTAGTCAATAATAATCGTCATACTCATTCATTACGCGCATAACTACAATAAGCCTTATCACGTGAAACGTGTTCAACAGCTAGCAGATGATTTGTTCTAGGTGTACTACAAAACAATGAACGTTTTATATTTAATAACCTTACAATCTATTTAAAACGAATTCAGTTAATATCTTCAAGATGAGTGCAGCGTACGTCTTTTTAGTCCTGACAAGCATTGGTAGCTATACAAGAACAATAGTGATAAAACATTTCAAGGTATCTACTTCGTTACAGCATCAATCGTATTTGCATGCAACTATCCTACGAGGCATTACAAGTCGATGGGGTGTTCTGCAAGTAATCAAAAAAGTTCAAACGGATGTCCAGCGCACTTTGACTGTCCAAATCTAACCGATCGTAAAACGGACAAGTGTTACATTCACGGAAAAGTGTACGACATTGGTGAACGCGTCCCCAGTGAAGAAACTGCTGGAAGTTGTACAATTCTGTTTTGTTCCGGGTAAAATAGTAAAATAATATGTGACAAACTCAACACTAATCAAAAACAAATTTCAAGTTTCAACGACACGGCCTTCTTCAACATTGCCATCATCGACTGTGCGGAGTTCTTCGCCCCGTCCGGAATCGACTGCGTGCGTCAGTACCGGCGAGGTCAGTGCTGCTCGTACGGGTCGGTGTGTGGACACAGTCGGAACAATCTGCGAACTTGCGCCGTCGGGAACGAAACGCTCTACGAGGGCCAGCGGTATGCCGTTAAGGGAGATCCCTGCAAGATCTGCATTTGCGCGGTGGATTCTGGTGGATTCCCGGTGGAGAACTGCTTCGAGCAACGGTGCACCTTCGAGTTCACTGACGCGGACAAGCTGCTGGCCGGGGCTGCACCGGTGTACGAGAAAGGATGGTGCTGCCCGGTAGACTGGCGATTGCGTAAGTTGCCAGAAATTTATATTTGATTGCAGTTTGTAACTTTGGGACCTTTTCAGCATCTGAAAATGACAAGATTGTGAATACAAACTGCAGCGTAGAAAGCCATGACCATAAGTGTTTTTACGGCAATCTAACACTCAACGTTGGAGATGTTTTGGAAAGAGAAATTACAGCTCAAGGTACGATAAACTGTCGTTGCGAAATTCCTCCTATGGTGCATTGTGAGCTGGATGATACAAAGAAAAATAATTAAAAGAATGCAAAATTAAAATAAAATTTCATCGTTGTCATAATTTGACATAAATTCAACAGTTTATCAAATTGTTTGTTTCAATTGTTGTATTGCAGATAACTAGTAATTTTCAATAAATAGATAATTGAGCAGCTCTCTAGAATTTTGCAGAAACCTGATTTTGATATTTGTTTTTTTTCTGATTTGTATGAAACTTTTGGTATCGATCCTTTTTGTCCAAATAAGCCATTTCGCATCATTAGTTTCTTCATACAAATCTTCATACAAATTGGGGGGTTGTCCATAGATAAGTACTATGAAAGCATTCGAAAATCTTTAACTTGAGAATAGATTTTCTGATCGATTTGGTGTCTTCGGCAAAGTTTTAGGGTTAGTTTGTATGATTAAGAAAATTCAGTAAAAAGTTACATTCTAAAAAATTACCAATTTTTATAAATAACTTTTTATTTTGCAAACTCAATTATGACAAAATTCACCCCCTTTGTTATATCTTTAAGCAGACATTTTTTGATATGTTTTTGCAGACAAATAGTGCCAACTGATGTGCTATATGTCATGACAGACGTTTTGTTTTAAAACAAGTTATTTTTTTAATGAAATTAGTGTGTTTTGGAAAGTATCGAAAACGCACACAAAAAAAAAGAAAAGCATCACGAGTTATAGTGATTTAACAAAAAAAAAAAAAAAAACTTTTACTTTTTACGTTTCTTATTGTAATGTCGTTCGTATCTGTCGTGGTTGATCTTGAACGGCTATAATCGAGAACGACCAACTTTTTCAAAACTTTTTTTTGTCGTAAAATTGTGAAATCTCGTGATAGTTACAACCCATTTTTTGTAATTGTCTGCTCTTCAACTTTGTAGAGTATTATTTCACTTAAAAAAAATCCTGCAGATTATAAAGCTACATTAAATATACCATAAAATGACATGTCCCAAAACAATTTACAGTCGAGTAAAATAGAATGGCGTAGGTCATAAAACTTTTTTTGTTATTTCTGTATTTTGTGTTTGGAATTCTGAGTACGCCACCAAATTAGGCGTCCAATTTAACATGATGGTCCCTTTGACACCAAATTTCCATGTCATCTTCATTTAAGGCTGCGAATTATTAAAATACACGTCTTTTTTCGCATGTTCAAAAATGGAAGAGGCTGTACCGCCCCACCGACATGAAATATTCAGAAATGGACTTCGGAGTCGTTATCAGGGACCAAAATTACCCTTTGTGATAAAGTTTCACACAAATCGGAGAGGGATCGGGGCAACTG